>NW_022436951.1:4940872-5024856 GCF_009761245.1 Sapajus apella | reverse complement strand
TAGTGCTTTTAGGATTAACCAAAAAGCAAAATTCATTTAAAAAAAATGGGATTTAAATGAGCATCTATTCTACACAGATTTAATCATCTCATTGTTACTTCCCTAAATGTGGTTGCTTATACTGAAATCAGGGGTAGTTTGGGGCTCATTTGTAGTGATTAGCAAATTATCCATTTGCATTTGTTATCAGGTAAATGTTCCACTGAGTTCACAGAATCTTGGCATTAAATTTATAAGTGGAATTGAGCTTAGAGGTCAATCTAGTATAAGTCTCATTTTACACAAGAAGAAATTGAAAGCCAAATAGGTTAAGTGACTTGTTGAAGCCACTTAAAAATTTATGTCCCAATTCACTCCATAGACTTTTGTAATGCCTGTATGAGTAGAGTAAAAGTTGGATCTAGGATCTTCTAACTCTAAGTTCAGTATAAGGGAATTTGGAGTGTAATTCTCTGCACTAAAATCCCTGTCATTTACTAGTCTCATGACTTTGGAAATGTTATTTACAGTCTTCACATCTATAAAAGAGGATAATAATTGTACTGGTCCCACTATATTGTTGTAGAGATTAAAATGCATGAGAAGAGTCACACTTCTAGTAAATGCTCAGTAAGTGCTTTGCCATGTGTCTTGCTTTGGTCAATAGGAAGGACGGAAGTGACTGTGTGTCAGTTCTGAGTGAGACTTCAATAGGCATGGCAAGTTTCTTCTGCCCTTTTGTGCTCCTGGACCCAACCATGTCCTGGGAAGTCACTCCTTTCAGAGAAAAGAGACGTGGAATAAATTTGAACTATTATGACTGATGTCATCATGAACATCCTTGAACAAGTCTTTTTTGTGGACATATACATTCATTTTTTTCAAGTATTAACCTAGGAGTGGAATTATGTTAAAAAGGGCCAAACAGTTTTCCAAAGTGGTTGTACCATTGTGCACTCTCACTAGCAATGTATGAGGGGCCCGATTGCTTAATATTGTCAGTCTTTTGAACTTTATCCATTCTGGTGGGTATTTGATGATATCTCATTGTTGGTAGGCTACTGAGTTGAAAAAGTTTCTTGTTTATTTGAAGATTTCTAACTCTAGCTTCTAGGTCCTCTGTTTTATCCTCAAGGAGGACTGCACAAAGTTTGACTAAACCCAGACCCAGCCTTATCACTCAGACTTCCTGGTCTATGCTACCAACTGGAATTAGCCAGACCAAGTATTACCTAACCCAGAAACACCCAGCCAGTTCACTAGGCATTTATTAAACCTCCCAGGTGGCTTAGAGGCCCCTGCTTAGAGGCCAAAGCTCAATTCTCGTAAGTGGCTAATGTATCTGTGAACGTGATGTAGAGGTATTGAAAATCTTTCAGTACTTTCCATGTATTTAACGAACAGCAAAAATTCTTACGTTTTGGTAGACTAAAATCACATTGTTCTTGATAGCTAGAGATGTTATGGTAGTTGCTACAATAAATTTTCTAAATCTTTCTCTTTCTGCTCCCTTTTGTGCTTTCTATTCTACTTTTGCCTTCTTCCTTTTTTCTCTCTTCTTTTTCTCCTCCCCTCCCTTTTCATTTCTTCTTTCATCAGCTGAACAAGAGTTTAACAAAGCCTCTGAACACAAACAAAATCATCAGAAAAACACAAATTTTGGGAACATTAATACATGCCCTAATCTTTTCTGAATTTAATGTGGAACTGATTTATGTCATATAGAATTTTAATATGTATATTATTGAGTTCTACTTTGTCTTATTATTACTTCATGGAGTTTTTCCATATTTCTAGATAATCCTCATAATTGTGATGGCAACAGAGTAGTTCATTGTATTATCACGCCAGCCTGCTGAGCCATTTCACCAAACTGATATACAATATTCTGTTGTATGAATGTAGCCATGTTTATTTGACCCATTCCATTTTATTAGACATTTATGTTACTTCCAGTTTGGAGTATTAATAATAATGCTATAGAAAACATCTATAAAACATAAAAACATTTTAGGCTGGGCATGGTGGCTCACACCTGTAATCCCTGTACTTTGGGAGGCTGAAATGGGAAGACTGCTGGAGCCCAGGAGTTTGAGACTATCCTGGTCAACATGGCAAAACCCCATCTCTACAAAAAATACAAAATTAGCCAGGTATGGTGGCGGGCTCCTGTAGTCCCAGTGACTTGAGGGGCTGAAGTGGGAGGATCGCTTGAGCCCAGGAAGTTGAGGCTGCAAAGTTGTGATCGTGCAATGCACTCCAGCTTGGCCCACAGAGCGAGGCCCTGTCTTACCAAAAAAAAGGAAGACAACATACTTTTACATAAATCTTTATCTGCATTTCTGCTTATTTTCTTAGGATTCATTTCTAGATGTAGAATTTCTGAGTCAAAGGGTGATGAACCTTTTAATTGTTCTTTCCCACCTAGCCAATAACATTTCAGAAAAGCCCAAAGAACTTTGTTCTTAAAATTAATATATGAGAATGCCTATTTCATGGCAAATGAAAACACTTTGAAAATATTGTATAATTAACAAAAATCTTTATTTTTTAAAATTATAAAGCAACACCTATCATCTGTCTTCTGCCAAAATCTCACTCTTAATAGAGGTGCATGGTTATTTTTTTAGATATTGGGATGAAAGCTGGATTATGCTTTGTGACATACCCTCTACTTTGCAGGTTTTACAGGCAGTAGGAGATGCTGTTGAGTCAGGATCTGGGTACAGTCAGTGACAGTAGTAGGATTTCTCGGTGTGTCTTTGTCAGCAGCAGGTCTTCTCCTGTGCTCCCTTATTGGTGGTCATTAGTGCTGTTCTTCGAATCTTTCTGGATCTTTGACGTTCAGGCACAGAGGAGGATTTCACTTCCCGACCCCCTTGTCGTTGAGTGACTGGTGGCTGGGCCATGTGACCAGTTCTGGACAATAAGATATGAGTGGAGGTGCTGTGTGTCACTATTAGATCAAGCATTTAATTGCTGGTGCAAGGCTGTGCAGAGCTTTCTTTCCCTCCCCCATATGCCTGGCAGTGTAGGAATTGGTGGCCACTTCCCCAGCCAGGGTCTTGGAGTAAGGAGATATGGAGTGGTCCCTCCATCTGACCCCCCACTGACCTGAGATGGATATGTAGTAGAGTGAGAAAGATGCCTCTCTTTTTTTTTTTTTTTTTGGGATTTTGGGAATGGTTATTTATTACCCCAGCCTGTTCTGACTGTTATTCCTTCTTCTGTTTCCCTTCCTCCCAACATATATGGCCAACACACCCCTATCCATCCTGTAGTCATAAAGTCTTTGCCATGAGCCTGATGGTTGAGTCCAACAGAAATGGACTTGAAGCTCATGTTACATAGCTGACATAAAATGCTTGTTATCTACACTTACCACTTAATTTTCTAAACTGTATTTGACACTAAACAAAAAGTAAGTACTTTTGTTTATTCAGAAAGGCACAAAAGCAAATAGACTATTGGCTGAAGGACAGGAAGGCAGGGGCAGGGAGCAGGCGATGCTGGCCAGCTCATGGAGAGACTGATGTCTCACCAGGCTGGGCTGTAGCTGCTCTAGTCTGTAGCTCGAAGCTTCCCAAAGTAGTATGAAAAGGCTTAGGCCTTTATAACTTAAAAACCTGTCAAAAGAGTTTTCCTCTGTGTGCACAAATAGATAGGGTGTGTGTGTGTGTGTGTGTGTGTGTGTATGTGTGTGAGACACAGAGAGAGAGAGAGAGAGAGAGACGAGAGAGAGAAAAAGAGAAAGAAGAAACTTACTTGCCAGTGGAAAATAATGCCCCCTTTTAAACAAGCTTAAAAGGTCTTGATATAAGGCAGTGTGGTCTTGCTCCTCTGTTTACAGAGGAATCCTTTCATGCAGCCATGATATATGAAGGATTTAAACCACTGAGATCCTTTATGCTAACAGACCATTTGTCTTGGATTTTCCACGTTTCCAGATTGTCTTCAAGGAGTACATCATTGACTCTGAAATTAGCTATTGTGTGGACAGATATATTACAAGTCCCTAAATTATCATGTTGCAGAAACTTGTCATTCTAACACTTTAATGGAGACTAGCTCTGTGTCAGCCCTCCCTCTGTCCTGAGACTTTGTCACTTGGGTAATTCAGATGTCAGTGCCTCTGCCTCACTTCCTTGCTTTTCATTAGCATCAACATTTCCAACTCCTGTTTTATGGTTGTCTTTCTTTTTGTTTCTGTGATACTTTCAAACCTGGGATTTTTCCCTTAAGGGAAAAGTGGGTCTTTTGTTTGGGAAGCGTGCTTGTCTTCGTCAGTTGCGCTCCAGGGCCCTTTCTTTATGTTTTTAGACTTTTGGGGAACTAAAACCTTTTGGTTGTGAATTGTGTGTGTTCCCTACCATCACAGAAAAGAAAGAATGTGTGTTCCTTCTCTTTTAAATTAAAGTCAGCTAAAGTCTTGTTTAGAGAATGTTTGAGGACTTCCCTCAAGGACGCCTCAGGGCACCGATCCACCAGATGTAGGCACTCTGGGATGAACATCTTTCTCCTTCCAGAAGGCTTTCCTTCTAGCCCAGTGGCTCGTCTGCATCAGAATCACCAGGGTGGTTGTAACTGTGCAGATTCTTGGGTTATACCCCAACCCACTGAGTGTGATCCTTTAGGGCTGGGACCCCAGAAGCAGCATTGTAACAGGCAGCCCAGGTTTTGAAGCCCTGCCTCCTGGCAGATCGCTCACTGTTTGCAGAGCATCTCCTAAATAAGCATCTCACCTCGCCTGCAACAAAGCCACTGGCTCCGCTGTCTCAGAAATGAGGCCTGGAGTGAAGGAAGATGGCGCCCTCTCTCTTCTTCCTAAACTCTCCTTTGGAGCTGGGCCTAGTGTCCTTGAATGAGAGGGACTGCCAGGAAAGCCAGTGAACAAGACTTAGGAAATACACAAGGAGTGAAACATGGAGATGTCAGAGCCTTTTCTGGTCAGGGATGGTGGAACCAAGCACCATGTAGTGTTTTCACGCATTAGTCCTCAGATATTTATGATTTGCTTACCATGTGCCAGGCACCATTCTAGGTGCATTCTGCTCAACCTTGCATTTCCCATCTTTTCGTCAGATATGAAAAATGAAGCTGAAATTTAAGTCCCGAATTATCACCAAATAGACAGGACCAGCAAAATAATTAGGAGAATCAAGACAAATTTCTACCTTTTACTCTGTGTGTGTGTGTGTGTGTGTGTGTGTGTGTGTGTCTGTGTGTGTGTGTGTGTGTGTTGTATGTGTGTCTCTGTGTGCTTTTATGTTGCACATATTCATGTGGGTTAGATTTTGTTAAATAGCTTGTGTTTTCCAAGCATATGTATATACTTTCTTCATTTTGTTACTTCATTCATGCATTTGTTTATTCATTCAGTAAATATCTATTCATTCATTCACCTAATATCTATAGTAGGTCTGCTGTGTGCCAGTTAGTTAGTAGATATTAGAGATACAATGATGACCAAGTTCTTGCCCTTGTGGAGCTTTTATTTCAAAGTAGATGATGCTCTTGTATGCCTTATCGAAAACATAGATGTTGTTTTGTAATTTCCTTTTCTGTAGAGCTCATCGATTCAGCAGATTGCCAAGTAGAGCCCAGGAGCCCTGCCCTCTGCTTTCCTCCTTCCTGGTTTCACAATGTCCTTTTCAGCAAAAATGCCTTTCCAGACATTTCATTACATGTTTGAAATATTTATACACAAAACTGGGGGGGAAATGAATTAAAATTGTGAACTCTGCATAGCACTGAAGTCTAAAGAGGAAGTGAAGCTGTTCAGCTGTGGGTTTTGACTGGTTCCCATTGGGAAACTCCTTTCCAGCAAAACCTTCGTGGAGCAACACGCTTCAAAGAGGTTCCCATCATGCCGTGTTTAAAACTTGTTAATTGGACCTAATTGCAAACAGCTGCTCAGTTTAGCCGCTGTTTGGATTGGCATTCACCTGTCATAGATCTAGGTCATCTTTTTGTTACATTATATTTATATTGGTATCGTAATATATTTGTTATAATCTCAGAATTTGTCACCATCCAAAGGATTATGAGATAATAAATAAAAACACGGAGACAACATATTTGTCAAGCCCTGAGGTCACTGCCAAGTACGAAAGCACTTGGTAGCAGATGCCCTGTTTGATGCACTGTGTGTAGTCATGGCACTTCACTCACACGCATGGGAAGATTTCCAACAGCAACGAAAACCCGTGGTGTTTGCTGGAAGCATTGAATGATCTTTTATTGTCAGTTTCTTCTTCATTTAACTATTGCCTTTTAATACCATACATCACAGGAACAAGGGGGAGCCTAATAAATAGTAGTTTATTAGGTGAAATCGCTGTTGGATCTAGTTTTGTACAATATTCATGTTTCCTAAGAATCACTTGGGTGAACAACTTATTGGTTCAATGTGAGGGGGTGATTTGCAAAATATTTAACAAGTGGTAAGGCATGTGTACTGAGCAATTAGAAGGAATACTGGCCATAGTAACTGGCATGGCCATACTCAGGCATGCTTGTTATGTAGCAACTAAAGTGTCTATTATCAAGCAAGTTATCACTAAGGGTAACTAGAACATAATCCTGTTGGGATTCAGTGTAGACCATGGACCTCAGAGTTATCTTACTCTAGGAGTAAGAGAGCCAGGGTTTTCTACCAACTCTTGCCCATCATTAGTTGAAGGAAGTCCTGTCATGCTAGTGGCTAAGTGAGCTCTCGAGGTCTGAGGATGCCTTTATGCAAAGCAATGCTGGTTTGGCAACTGGAAATCAGGCTACTGAGTACTGAAATGATGAGTGCCTAGGGGTATGGGTGGGCACCAGCAGCACCTGCTATGGTGATGGGGGGCATTTGAGGATGTCGGTGGGGCTGAGCATGAAAGATTTCTCTCTCTGCATCTGGCATGTCAGTAGAAATAGCCTCCCTGAGGTTATTCGAAACAAATTGATCCTCAGATTATGCCTTAAAAATTAAATGGAATTGAGGGAGTGGAGCATTTAATGAAAATGGTGATGGTCTTGAGAACAGTGTAAGCAGTTAATACTAATTTGTTCTTCTTTGTGATAAGTATGGCTTTTCTTTTTTCCAGATGAGGACATTGAGGATCAGAGATGTTGAAAAACTTACCCAAGCATGCACAAGAGGAATGGTAAAGACGGGATTTGAATTCTGACCTCTCTGACTCCGTATCACAAACTCCTGAAAGTGTGAAAGGTTTAACACAAATTCCTCCCCCACTCTTTCTCTCTCTCCCTCCCGTCCTCCTCCAACTTTTCCCTTTAAACAAATATTTAAATACTTACTATGTGCTGGGCACTATTTTAAGCACCACATAGCAAAGAAACAGTTTTGGTCTTTTTTGATCCTGGTAATCCCCTACCCTCCCTTAATCGTTTTTCCATCCCTAGGTCCTTCCCTAACTTCTGTGGGGCCCCACAGGTGTAAAAACGGAGACTCATATACCATGTCTAAATATTTAAAAGTGATAAATCAAACTGGCAAAGTGTTGAATAAAAGATGCTCCACCCTCCTGCCTCGATAAAGACACTTGTGCACGAGGGCTGCTGCGCACTGAGAATATGTGGGCTCCCGAAGCACTGGGCAGGATTGTGGATGCTCAGAGGGTGTGGACATCTAGCCCATGGCCTGTGACCTTTCCCTCATCTCTTCCCACCCTGGCAGCCCCACATAAGGGGGTGGTACACATATGTGTGTGGACATCCTAGCCTACACATCCAAGCTATATCCCTGCGAACAGCACCATGTGGCTTAGGGGTGTGTACACTAGTGGTGTGGCCTGCCTTGGAGAGAACAGGCCTGGGAAAGCTCTTGAAGTGGACTTGAGACCACTTGGAAAGGGGATTCAGGGTCTCTGGTACCCAAGACATAGTCTGAAAGATGACATGCAAGCTGTAGGCTCCAGGTGGGTACATCTCTGTGCCCCCCAACTCTTCACCCCATAAGAAAGGGCACAACCAGAGAAGGACTAGGGGCCCCCCTTTCCTGAGCCTAAGAGTAACATTGCTCCTCCTCATTCTATTTTCTCTTTCAAATCCCACTTTAGCATGTGGATGTTTTTTGAGATTTGGCCTTCTGAGGATTTTTATAAAGGAAAATGTGGAATTCAAACACTCCGCTTATTGAACAGAGAGCAGGTCCATTGAGGGGAGCAGATGGTAGATGTTACCAGAAGCTGGGGAGTAGGATTGTGGAGAGACCCACTGGCCTCTCTAGGATTACATGGACTTCCCTGCATTCAGCAGCCCTAGCCTACAGAGGGAGAAGCTATGCTGTTCTGGCCCTCTGTTGAGACCTTGATGGGTTCATCCCAAACCTTGGGAAGTGGATGCCGTTCAGCAGGATCAGCTCTGCGTACCCTGTTCACTTCTTCAGCCTCGACGACCGCAGCTCCTAAAGCACACGCGAAAGCAGTGCTTCCTTTACGGGGCCAGATTCTCCTGGGGGAGCAGACGGAAGCTCTCCAACCTGAATAGCACGTGCTCATGCCAGTATGCATTTACCTGTCTCCCTTGGGGAAGGTAGATGGTTTAAATTATTTATTTATTAAGCCTGCACAGTGTGATAGGACACTATCGCAGATAGTCTTCCATGTTTTATTCTGTTCTTAAGAAAATAGGAAACTATATATACATTTCCCTCTATTTAAATTATTTTCACTTCTCTCTTTGTGTTAGGGGAGACACTGAGGAATGCTGTTTTCATTTGCTTTTATTTCTAATATGGTGTTACTCAGAACCAGTAGGGTATAGCTATTAATATATCTGTATCTATATCTATATCACCTATATCCCTGTCTGTCTGTCTGTCTGCCTATCTATATATCTTACCTATCTATAGATAGATACATGAGTGGGAATTTTTTTTAAGTTTTTTTTTTGTTGTTGTTGTTGAGACAGGGTCTTGCTCTGTCATCCAGGCTCTCGTACGGTGGCACAATCATAGCTCACTGCAAGCCTCAAACTCCTGGGCTCAAGTGATCCTCCAGCCTCAGCCTCCTGAATGGCTGGAACTATACATACACACCACTGTGCCTGGCTGACTTGTTTAATTTTTATTTTGTAGAGAAGGGTGGGGTCTTGCTACATTGCCCAGGCTGATATTAAACTGCTGACCTCAAGTGATCTTCCTGCATCAGCCTCTCAAAGTGCTGGGATTACAGGCATGAGCCACTGCAACTGGCTGGAAGTTGGATTTTTAATGTTTTAAAGTAGAGCAAGTGGGGTCACCCATTAGGGAACACATCCCAACACCTTTTCTCCTCTGAGCTGCTCCCGTGTTCATATCTCACGAGGGGCTCTGTGCTTCAGGATGTCTCCCCAGTTGCTCTTCAGCCTCCGCTTGCTACACAGGCCAAGGGCACTGTTTGATGACTGCAGCTTGTCCCCTTGCTTCCCTTCAACCCTTCAACTTACCTGTTTCCATTAGCATTATCTCTGGCCAGGTGTGTGCTGGGGGTCGCTCATATGGACTCACAAGGGCCAATGTTAAATTTTCAGGAATGTTGTGAGCCACTTATTAAATACAGCCATTATAAAAATGAAATGGCCTAAGCTTACATTTAAATAAATTTCATTAAAAACAAAGCTAATAATAATAATACTTAAAACTCATTACTTTCAAATTATTTTACTCTATGTTACTATTATCTATGCTCTTGGGGTTATTTCTGTCTGTTGCGATGGCACTGTGGAAATATTATATAACAGTGTGCTCTGCTATGCCCTTTTCCCAACTGTGTGTTTCATGATGTCTTTTTGGAGACTGAAGTCAGCCGTGGTTGTAGTATTTCTATCATGTAAATTAGTAAACATTATGAAACAGGAGTCCCTCTCTTACCCAGAGAGCCTGTTGTTAACATTTACCAGCAAATAACAACCTGTAGCTCTCAGATCCTTCGATCAGTTTCTCAGTTCTAGCACTGTTGACATTTTAGGCCAAAGAATTCTTTGTTTTTCGGGGGTGTTGCATGCGTTGTAGAATGTTGAGCAGCATCTCTGGCCTCTACCCACTGGATGCCAGTAGCTTCCCCACCCTGGTTGTGACAACCAAAAATGTCTCCAAATGTTGCCGAATGTCCTCTGGGGGATAAAGTTATTCCCACTTAAGAACCACAGGCCTAGACAACATTATCCTTTAATGTAAATGACTTGCCATTCTTCCCTTTTAAAACTTTAACATGCATCTGACAAATATTCAGTACCCATTATGACTATAGATATAAGGATGAACAAGATAAGCATTGTCCCTGCCTTCATGAAACTCCAGTCAAAAGTCATGGACTAAGCTGGAAATATATTGAGTATCTATTAGGACTAGAACATTCTATCCATATGCTAATATGCTCAGTAGATGATCATGATCCTTATTAATTCTATTAACACTAATTGCAACATTGTATAATGTTTGTGTTTCCCCTTCAGGTGACTGTTTTCTCTTGGGCACAGGTAGCTGTCAACAGGTTAGCCTCTCAGGGGATCACTGGTAGATCTAGGAATGCAAATAGCTTCTGTAATATGCCAGCCTCAGTGTAGTGGCTGGCAAGGAGCTGCAATTGGGAGGAACTGGAAGTCACACCCAAACTCATTGAGCAAGCATGCTGTGAGTGCCATGAGTAAGTAGCCCCATCTAATGAGCTTATCAGGGGGTTGCCGGTGGGACACTGTTCAGGATGGAGATAGAATGGGAGACATGGCCAGACATCAGAAGGTTATGCAGCTCCTGCGAGTACCTAAGTAGAGCTGAGTCAGCATGGCCCTGGTGAGCATACAACAGGCATTGATCAGCTACAGCCTTTAGCATCGTGGCCTTCCAGCGTGGGAACTAGATGAACTGGAGCACAGGACAGGAACCTGCACATATGACTCATGTGGGCCAAGGACCTTCCTCCCCTTTCCTACCACCATGAAGCAGACCCTTCCCCTGGTCATCTTGGAGAAGAATGGGAAAGTGGAGCAGTGGTGGGGAGCAGGGGGTGCTGCAATACCGAAATATCCAGGAGGCGTTTAAAATTATTGGACTAGATTACATTTAATTTTCCTTCTCTACTCAGTAAAGTGAAGGGCTCAGGAGAAAGATTGGATCAATTATAGAAAATAACGAGGGTACATTTTCTTTGCATAACTAAATGTAGGGTAAGTACATTTGGAATTTGTTAAAATTGTCTTTGTTATGCATCTGCACATGCACGTGCACACACACAAATGGCACTTCTTGGAGTTCTTCTTTGCTACCACCTCCCCTCGAGAATCAATACTCACAAAAGCATTTGTGAAAAATGTAGACTTTACTGAAGATTTCAAAGGGAAGATGATGGAGTTTCACTGTAACGCCCACAACAAATATATTCATATTCCACTTTGATATTGTGTTCATCGTTTCCAATATGTACCTTTTTTCTAGTTGAGTATTTGATACCTTGGAAACCAGAATCTGTCTTGCCGTGTTAGTGTGTCATAGTATAATTGGCAGCATGTTTCCTTTAGCAGCAATAAATAAGACAAATGGTATGTCTTATGCTGGTGACTTCTTATATTTGATAAAATCTTTTAAGTCTACTTCTTTGCCGTCCTTCCTCAGCTGCAACCAGAGGCTTCCCCACTGAGGACATTGAGTAAAGTGGTTTAAAGTATAGTTTGGAGTCAGACTATCACTCACTCTCTCCACCATTCATAAGCCAGGTAACCTTGGGCAAGTTACTGAATGGTTTGGGGGCTTTGTTTCCCCACCTGTATAATGGGGATACTATTATCAACCACTTCATCAGATTGTAGTAAATGTTAAATGAGTCGATACATATGAAGAGATTGGAACAGTGTCATGTGGTAGTGACTTCTAGAAGAGTAGTTGTTCTTACTCGTATTGCCTCTTTAGTCCCCTCCCACACAGGCCTGCCTCCTGTCACCTATTGCTTTTCCTTTCCTCCCTTATTTTATAAATAATACTTCAGTGACCGCTTTTTGCTATTTGAACCCAAACTTGAGATGTCTCCTCTCTTTCCCAAATGTCGTACCTAAGTATTTACTCCAAACAAATATGTTGTCTTTTAGACATACTCTGGTAAGTAAAGATTGGTGTATGTAGTAACATATTTTTATCATTATTTCTGATACTTCTATGGTGGATACAAGAGATAATAAGGTATGAGCTTGACAGGAGCCAAGCTAGGTTGTTGGGGAACATTAGGAGATAGGATGGAAAAAATAGGCTGGAGACAGATGGCAGTTGAAGAATCTCCCCTTTGAAATCTTTGGTAAAGCCTGCAATATGATACCTCTCCTTACATCTCTTAGGAGGCTTTGTATTTTGATGACAACCTTGAATGCTAGGGACACCCAGACACACTGGCTAGCCCATACAGGGCAGAGTGGACTTTCACCCTCTTCAGATCATTGTGTATGGGTGGCAATGTTTCCTCCCATATATTTGGCTGGCTCTAGGAGACAAGTCATGGGGTGTGAACTAAGAGAACAGTTAGGGCTTAGGTGAAAAGTGGGGATTCAGGAACTCTTCAGATATAGTGACCTTAGGGAAAGATAGATATATTAGGCCATTCTTACATTGCTATAAAGAAATACCTGAGACAGTAATTTATACAGAAAAGAGGTTTAATTGGCTTATGGTTCTCTCAGGTGATATAGGAAGCATAGTGCTGGCATCTGCTCGGCTTCTGGTGAAAACTCAGGGAGCTTTAAATCATGGTGGAAGGGAAAGGGGGAACACGCATGCCACAAGTCAAAAGCAGGAGCAATGAGAGAGATTGGGAATGGGGATGTTACACACTTTTAAACCACCAGGTCTCAAACAACTTACAATTGTGAAGACAGCGCCAAGCCGTGAGGGATCTGCCCCCACGATCCAAACATCTCCCACCAGGCCCCTCCTCCAGCCTTAGGGATTACAATTCAACATGAGATCTGGGCGGGGACAGATATCCAAGTAATATCACTAAACACTAACCAGGAGACACCCGGCCCATCTGGGTTCAAGGTGTATCACAGGTCTGCATTCCTCCTAAGCTTTTCCAGACCCTTGGTTCCAGAGTTCAAATGGCCGCAGTCCTGGCATTTTCCTCAGTGAGGCTGGACAAAATAATCCACTCCTGTAAATGGAAAATTTCTTCTGTGTAGGGTGAGCACCCCCTGCTCCAGCAATGAAACATCCTAAGGGCAGAGTATGACTTGGAGTGGGGTGACCCGTACCCCAACTGATTGGTCCTCTACCCTGTCAGTTCATTTTGCTGGCGATCTTGTTCCATAAGGGCAAACAACTTTCTAGCTGGTCACCTTTGGAACAAAGTAAGTTTTTGAAAGAGGATTAAAAAATGATTCTTTTTTTGGCTTGTTTTGGGTTTAATGAGTCAATGCTTTATTTTACCGTGAGTGTTTATAACCAAACCTAAATGTGTGTAGGATCTTGAACCTCCCCCACAACTATTTCCTATTTGTTCCCAGAAAAATTCCAATGCCAGATTTTGCCGTAGCAACCAGAGGCAAATATCAATACAGCAATAAAGAGCAAGCTGGGAAAGGGTTTCCCTACAATGCGGCTTGAGTTTCTGTAGGGCATTCCATCCTCCATGCAGAGCCTTGAAAGGCAAGAGCATTCCTGTGGGGGCTCTGGTAGAGTTCAGCTTTGCCAGCATCCAGGACCTATGAGGAAATGTGTCTCTCAAGAAGCTGGGCCAGGGTGGAAGGATCAGCTTGCCTGCTCCTCGGCCTTGGCACCTGTTGTATGTTGATCTTTATTTCTGTATGTCAAATTCTCGAAGTTAAATGTATTGAATTATTATTTTTCAATATATTATGCTTTTCCTCTGAGCAGTTTAGTAAACAAGCCTGTTGTGTAGTTCCTAATTGTCCCCTCAAGTGCTCTTTGGAAGATGGCAGTGCATGTGTATAAGTAAGCAAATGAAACCAAAGAACAGGAGACTCTTCCAACACCTGCCCATGATGTCCCTCATTCTGTGTCCTTCCTTTTTGCACTGGTTGTCATGGTGATGTTAGGAAGTCCCACTTCTTGCCCATAGGTAAAGTCGTCTCACTACTGCATAGCCTTCTTGCTGAAGGAACTTTGGGGTTCCGAGTTACTTCAGGTGCTGCTTCGGATTAGTGGTGTGTTGGTAAGTGTTTAACAGCTGGCTCGCAGACATAAAATTACCTTGATTTGTAGAGCTGATTTGCTGATTTATGTGGCCCAAATCCTCCCACCATGGCAGATTTCAACTTACCAGAGGGATCTCCTGAATGTGGAACTGGAAAGAGATGCATGCATTTGGCTCTGGTGCTCTGGTAAGAGCTGACTGCCCCACATCACTGCTTCTGTTGATAGGCCAGGGTTTCTCAACCTCAGCACTATGATGTTTTGGGCAGAATGGCTGTTGGTTATTGGTGGCTGTCCTGTGTATTGTAGGATGTTTAGCAGCACCTGTGCTTTCTACTCACTAGATGCCAACTCCTCCCCACTAGGTTGCAACAACCAAAAATGTCTCCAGATTTTGCCGGATGTCTCCTGAGGGGCAAAACCTCCTTTAGTTCTGGGCTATTCTGCATTGATAGTGCTTAGAAGGTCCATTCAGCAGGCAGTAGGCTTCCATTGGTAGCTTTCCCATGAACCACTCTGAACACACAACCAAACAGGTTCTCTCTTGACAATTTTGGACGTGGTGTACTAGTCTGTTCTCATGCTGCTAATAAAGACATACCCAAGACCAGGTAAGTTATAAAGGAAAGAGGTTTAATGGACTCCCAGTTCCACATGGCTTGGGAGGCCTCACAATCATGGCAGAAGATGAAGGAAGAGCAAAGGGACGTTTTACATGGCAGCAGGCAAGACAGCGTGTACAGGGGAACTCCCCTTTATAAAATCATCAGATCTCGTGAGACTTATTTACTATCATGAGAACAATGTGGGAAAGTCCAGCCCCATGATTCAGTTACCTCCCACTAGATCCCTCCCATGACATGTAGGAATTATGGGAGTTACAATTCAAGATGAGATTTGGGTGGGGATACAGCCAAACCATATCGCTTCGTACTGCAAAACACTGGAAGTGTGCTTCCTTGGGTAGTCTTGAGAAGAGTCATACTGTAAGTACTTAAGGCATCAAAAAATTAAGATGGAGCAGGGCCACTAGGAGAGCATCACGGTAATTCCACAGGTTGGAGTCAATTATAGGATAGATTTTGACAGACTGCAGAGGTCCCCTAGGCAAATCTTTTCTTTGTATGGGTGAGAAATGAGACTCAGAGACAAGGTGTGACTTGCCCAAGGGCAAGGTGTGGATGGTGTGGATATGCTTGGGACAGTCACAGAGGTGTTGTGGTGAGTGCTGTGAGATACCTGTGTGACATACTGTGAATTAGAACTGACTCCAACTTGTAGCCAAATGTGTTTTGTGGGCTTTTCAATGTTGGGGTTAGATGGATATATTTTGACATCTCTGTGTCCCCTACCTCTCCGCCCCTTTGGAAATATCTGCTCATGAAAACTGTATTATAATGAGGGAATTCTGTTTCAGATAGAATTATTCCCATCAGAGTGAGTTGATTATTCACATGTTCTGTTTAGGGGGGTTAAGCCACTCGTCTTTAAAGAATAAATGCTGAATCTTGTCACTGATTCCTCTTCCTCCCACAACTGCTCTGGGCCTTCTCATTGATGTGGTATCTCAGGTTACTTCGAAAATAATTTAAGAAAAGGATTTGTAGAAGAAGCTAGCTTTCCTGTAGAAAAGTTAAGATGACAAGATTAATGTGTTAAGAACTAAGAAAGCCCTTCCAAGCTTTCATTGAAAATGTATTTTTTAATGCGCAGAGGTGCCCAGTCAAAAAGGAAATATCATGGAAGGATTCTTTTCATCAGCAGAGTTCTTGGGCATTGGAAATTCCAATGCAATTAGGGAAATCACGTGAGAATACATTAGTACACTTCAGATGCCAATATATTGGGCTTAATGAGGAGAGCAAGTCTGCCTTTATTAGAGGATTGAATAAAAGTGAAAGCAGTGCTTGAAAAGAATTGGTAATTTTGGATGGGATAATTCATCACTTCACTCCAGATTAGTTCTTCACAGTGAGAAGTGCTGTCTCCAGAAAATTTGGCATAACCAAAGTTTATTGTTACTACCTCCTACTTCTCACATTGTCCTTTGTCACACCCCCAGCAGGTTCATAGTGATGCTGCAGGCCACCCCATGGGCCCTGCCCGCTGTCTTCCATCAGGGGCTACCTTACATCAATCTTTCAAGGCCTTCTAGGTAATGTAAGCCAGTTGGATTTTTGCTTTCTTTACCCAGCATCTTGGTCTAAAAGGATTCGTGCAAGAGTGTCAGACATTGTATTAGGCTAAGGGCAGGTATTTTGGGTTGGGGAGAGCACTTAATGCAACCCTGTGTGACGTTCCCTATTCAGTGATGTTCAGACTACACAGGCCAACATGGAAGAGGCTTAAGGGAGATGACCAAAAAATTCTCTTCTTTCACAAGGATTTTCAATAGATCAATGTTGTTACTTTTTTGTGATGAAACTATTTGCACAGCAACTAATGATTTTTTTTTTTCTCAAGGAGGAAAAGGTAGGAGCAACAACTTTCAGTTCTAAGGATACATTCTGTTAACCTTCATATGCCCTAGGAACTAGGTGGGCAAGATTGAGGAGGAAATAAAGTAGAGAATTTGCTCTATAGTATTTTCTCCTGAGCTGCCATCTGAGGCTTTCAGAGCTTAGCAGTGCACTCTTACACTGTTGTGCATGCCACAGGAGCAATACAAAGAGATGGCAAACATGAGTGGTGTTAGTCACTGGAAACAGAAGATTCCAAATAGCTGTCTCACCAGACTGTTCTTTCAGAAGATTCATTTGTGCCAACTGCTTTTTTTGTCATGGATCCTTCCTGGTTCTGCAACACAGATGTGGAAAGTGAAAAGAACATGTCATTGGATTCCATTCCTAAAAGTGCAGAATACACAATTTACCATGGGATGTTTAAAATACCAAGATACTGTTCACCATGTGTATTCAGAGCTTTAGTAAAAGTAGGTTGAAAGAGCAGTGCATACCTGCACAATGCTCCTCACTGTCAAATGCTGAAGCCTGTTTCAGGATGGGTTTTGGGGCCGGGGGGACTTATGGGACAAGGTCTGACCCTCGGTCTGTAGGCTAAGCGCCTTCTTGTGCCTTGGGACTCAGGATCTGTTCACTCCATCTATACTCACAAGCCTACTTCATTCATCAGGATAACTTACTGGGCTGTGAGCTCTTTGAGGACAGGACCTTGTACCTTTATCTTGTACCTCTCCTGCCTAGAATAGCACCAGGCTTGTAACAGGTTCTTTTTAAAAAAGTATTTTACAGCTTTATCAAGGTATACATGCTGTAGGATCAGCTGCATGTGTTTAAAGTTTTCCATTTGATGAGTTTTGATACATGTCTATACCCATGAAACCATCACCACAGTCAAGATAATGAACGCATTCATCAGCCCTGAAGTTTCTCATGGCCCTTTGCAAGCCTCCCCTCTTTGCTCCATTGTTCCCAGACAACCACTATTCTGCTTTCTGTCACGACAGATTGGTTTGCTTTTTCTGGAATTTTATATAAATGGAATCATACAACATGTACTTTGTTTTTCTTTCTGGCTGTTTTCACTCAGCATAATTTTCACAAGATTCATTGAAGTTTCATATATTAATAGTTTGATACTCTTCATTGCTGAATTGTATTCCATTGTATAAATCATAATAGGTACCTAACAAGTGTTTGTGGCTTTACAGTGACTTGAAATTAGTTTTTAATAATTTAATTGGGAGAAAAGTGGATAATAGGATACCACTCTATTCTTGGTGAATGGGTTCACTCAGGAAGTGGAAACAGGAATCAGGAGATAATTTGGCATGGTGGAGTCTTTTGTTGTCATCCAATATCTGTTTTTCTTTCTTTCTTAGTTCTAGAATACCTGAGTTTTGGCTGGGCACAGAACTGTCTGGAATAAAGACTATAATTCCCAGCCTTCTATGCAGTTCTATGTGTGGCCATGTGACTTAGTTGTGCTCAATATGAGGTAAGCAGAAGGGGTGTGTGAAACTTCTTAAAAAGTCTCCTTGAAGGAAGAGGGATTTCCTCTTATTCCTGATCTCTTTTGTCTGGAAAGTGGCTGTAATGTCTGGAGCTCTGGTAACCATTTTGGACCAGAAGAGACCTTGAGAATGGTGGACGCTCATGACAGAGCAATAAAGTAGAACGGGCCTGGGCCCCGATACCATAGAGTGCCATGCAAGACCTGTACTATCTCCCTCCAGGCTTTTCAACTGAGAAATATATAAATTTTCTTCTTGGTCAGGCATGGTGGCTCACGCCTATAATCCCAGCACTTTGTGAGGCCGAGGCAGGCAGATCACCTGAGGTCAGGAGTTCAAGACCAGCCTGGCCAATATGGTGAAACTCCATCTCTACTAAAAATACAAAACTTAGCTGCGTGTGGTTATGCACATCTGTAATTCCAGCTACTCTGGAGGATGAGGTAGAATAATTGCTTGGGGGAGGTGGAGGTTGCAGTGAGCCAAGATCGTGGCACTGCACTCCGGCCTAGGATACAGAGCGAGACTCCATCTCAATCAATCAGTCAATCAATCAGTCAATATTGATCTTGTTTAAACCACTGTTTTTCTTTTTTTTTTGTTTCTTTCTTACAGAGAAAACAATTCTACCTGATATAGTTAGTTAGAGTTAGTTAGAACAAGAGGGAGCTTAATGTTGCCAGAAGATCATTTCTATCATGCTAATATGTCCATCTCCACTGTATGGATGTTTCTGACTAGAAACCTAGTATCAACTATTAGAATGTCTTTCACGGGCTCTGGAAAAACCCTGACAAACCATTTTTAACAATTCCCCTTTTCCCGATCATGTAACTCAACCCCTATCTATTTGTAGCCATCATTCATGTTTTAGATGTCTTAAAATTATAACTTATTTTACATTTATTGACTTTTAAGTTGGTGGCTCTGTGGTGGGACATGGGGTTAACCTAACATCATTACAAAATTTACAAATCATAGTTACAGTTGTTTATTTGGAAATGTTATCTGTAGATGCCCAGTCTCATTTATTGTATATGAATTCTTGTTATGTTTAATCCCTAGTGGTGCTTTGGCTTGTAAATCTCATTTTTTGTTTGAAATATTTCAAACATACATAAAAGAGTATATTTCCAGATGTCATTTATCTAGCAAACATGACTCTGTAGAACAGTAGTTGCCAACTTTATTTATTAATGTAGCAGCGGAATCCTTTTTTCCAAATGGCATCCTATACAGAAGCCCATTATATAAAACATCTCAGAGCTTCTCTGGTTGAAGCAGAAATGGAGGGCGTGGAGCCTTCCTAGACTAAACCCCACCTTGGCGACCCAATTCCACCCTATGGTAGCCCCAGAAATCTGCTCACACAGCCTGAATGAAGGTCCTGTGAGCACAGCTGAAAAGCACAGATTAAGAACAGGTTCAAGAACCAGAAAGCAAGCTAAACACTGTGATCAGATCGGCCATAGCAGGCGATATAGTGTCCAAATGGTAAAGCCCATCCATTCTCTTCATAGAGGAGCCTCTGAGATTCTCACTGAGAATTCTGTGCTCTTAAGTTAGCCACAGTTCTAACAAGCTTTACAATCTAGTTTTTCTGTCACTGAAGAATAGAAGAACAACTCAGAGAGGGAAGAAGTCAGACACAGCCAGACAGGGCTGCCAGCAGTTCCACCAATGAAAGAGGAGACCAGGATGTTTCAAACAGGCAAATACAAGGTATGAAAAACAAGAAGCTAAAAATTCTGAGGTCGTTTAAGGTAAATGTAGTTCCCGAATGTATTCCATGGGTCATGAGGACATGATTTTATATATTTATATCTAGAGAATATATATATATATATATATATATATATATATATATATGCATGTATAGATACATACATATATGTGCATATTTATATATTTAGTGGGTGTGAGGTTGTATAAAGTATGTGTATATATTCATAAATACATAAAATATTTGCCTACTTATAAATATATATGTGTAAACAATGTGTATATATACACATACAATATTTTGCTTAGTGGTTATAATGATGGCCCTGAGAAGAAAAGCCTTATGTTTTGTCTTATTCTATTTATAGTAATAACAGTAATACTTATCGAAACAATTTTTATGTGCTAGGTACTGTTCTGTTTTATATGGTTTATTTATTTACTCTTTCTCTTTATGAAGCAGGAACTACCATTATCCCTGGAGGCTAGAGAGAAGTTCAATCCCTTGTCCAACATCATACCACAAGCGTGTGTTGGAACTGAGATTCAAACCCAAGCATCCTGGGTCCAGGGCCCACGCTCTTAATACATTCCATATCTTAGGAGAATTTCCCATATTTAAACAATAAAAGTGCAAACATCTTGTGGCTAGCCAAAATTTTCAGTTGTTTGGAAAACTTATTTATCTGATAAGTGGAAAAGTCACTTGTCCTCCAACAATCCTGGACAAATGAAAGAACAAATGGAACTGAGACTGGAATCTGGGTCTCCCAGTACTTTATAGCTCCTATGCATATGGCTTGTCAGGAAGGCCACAGGGAGGCAAACTAACTTGAGGAGTTTCTGAGTAACCAGAAACAATCCCACATCAGACTATTGGCCCTGGGAGTGGAACACTCAGACCTGAGCCATGTGCAAGATGGCTGCATTTTCATTTGCAATGTCGTCATCTTCCTAATGGCTCAAGAGGTATTGGAGTTGACATGAAGGCTACTGTAATTTTCAGAGGCATTTTCTTTCTGGCCTGTGTTTACACATTGTGGTGGAAGTCGAGCTTCAAAAGTGAATCTTGTTGTGAGTTGTGAAAGCACCACCCTGTGGGGTACAGCTCAGCATGTGTCACCCCAGGCGCTGGGATGTCCCTGGCTTCATCCAACTTTGGTTGCTGTCTTCATGCTCAGGAATTCTGCAACTGCCGTGGCTTTTGCTGTTGTTATGTCTGTAGGTATGGACTCATTTCTACCATTCTGGAATGAAACATTATTTCAAGGGAAGCTTCTCATTGTAAGAAGTCCACACATTCAGAAGGAAACCAGGAGCACATTTTCTCATAGGCCTGGAGCATTAATTTACTCTGTGCCTTTTCTTTCAGTGTTGTTATCATGTTGTAAGTGGATGAGTCATGGACTACATTTTCACACACGTACATGGGTTCCATAGACCAGGCTTGAGGACAACTAGAGTTCTTTTCTTTCTTTGTTTTAAAAAAGAAGAAAAGTCAAGATAAAGCAAATACAAATGCTCAGCACATTTGCTGAAATCTTAGCAAAATCAAATTACTAGTAATTTTTTAATCACACTATACTATTTTGAGCTAATCCTACTTAACCCACCCTCCATCTTCCTTATGCTTGCCTCCCTGGTGAACTCCTATTTATGTTACAAAGCTCAGTGTTTATGTTACTACTTTGGTGTTATTTCTGAACATTAAACGTACCTCTATTATAGAACATATCTCATGGAATAGTTATTATTGCATATCCTCTGCCCTTGTTAGGCTGTGAATTTCTATCTTTTCTTTTTCTTTCTTTCTTTCCTTCTTTTCTTTCTTTCTTTCTCTTTCTTTCCCTCTTTCTTTCTCTCTCTTTCTCTCTTTCTTTCTCTTTCTTTCTTTCTTTCTTTCTTTCTTTCTTTCTTTCTTTCTTTCTTTCTTTCTTTCTTTCTTTCTTTCTTTCTTCTTTTTCTTTCTTTCTTCTTTCTTTCTTTCTTTTCTTTCTTTCTTCTTTCTCTTTCTCTTTTTCTCTCTCTCTCCCCCACTCCCTCCTTCCTTCCTTTTCTTTTCTCTCTTTTTTTTTCTTTTCTTTTGAATTTGAGAGAGGGTGTCACTCTGTCACTCGGGCTAGAGTGTAATAGTACAATTGTAGCTCACTCAATTTCTCAGGCTCAAGCAATCCTCCTGCCTTAGTCTCTGGTGTAGCTGGGACTACAGGCACACACTACCACTCCTGCTTAAAGCCTGTGAGTTTCTTGTAGGTAGGATTCATAACTAATGTATTGCCATGTCCTGGCACATAGAAGGTGTGGTATGCAGAATTCTTTTTTTTTCTTCTGAGATGGAGTTTCACTCTTGTTGCCCTGGCTAGAGTGCAATGGCATAATCTTGGTTTACTGCAAACTCTGCCTCCTTGGTTCAAGCGATTCTCCTGCCTCAGCCTCTGGAGTAGCTGGGATTACAGGCATTCGCTACCACACCTGGCTAATTTTGTATTTTTAGTCGAGATGGGGTTTCTTCATGTTGATCAGGCTCGTCTTGAACTCCCAACCTCAGGTGATCTGCCAGCCTCAGCCTCCCAAAGTGTTGGGATTACAGGCATGAGCCACCGTGCCTGGCTGAGAAGGTATGGTATGCAGAATTCTAAGATCACCCCCAAAATTCCCAACCCCTCTTGTGTCCATATCCTAGAAAATCTCTTCTGCTTAAATATGAATGGGGCCTGTGAATATGATGACCGTCACTCTCTGATTAGATTACATTACATGGCTAAGGTGAAAGAATTCTGCATGTATAGCTAAGGTCCCAGGTCAGTTGATCTTGAGTTACTCACAGAAGAGAGAATACTGTGTGGACCTGCCTTAATCAGGGAAAAGCCTATAAAAGAGGACTGGACCCTTCCTGAAGGAAGAGAGTCCACTGTTGGCTTTGAAGCAGTAAGCAGCTGTATTTTAAGGAGGCCTATGGAGGGTCCCATGTGACAAGGACATAGAGGGTGGCCTCTAGGAATTGACAGCAGTTCCCAGCTATCAGCTAGCAAGAAAACAGGTGGCTCAGCCACATAGCCACAAGGAAATGAATTCTTCCAACAATCTAAATGACCTTGGAAGTGGATTTTTTCCATGGTCAAGCCTCCAGATGAACACCTTAACTGTAACATGAACAGCTGAGCAGAGGACCCACTTCAGCTATGCCTGGTCTCCTGACTTGCGGAGGAGATAATAAATGTGTATTATTTTAAGTCAGTAAGGCTGCCATAATTGTTATATAACAGTGCCTAATACAGTAGGCATCTTAAATGTTTGTTGAACTTAATTTAATCAGGGAAATAGAATATTTAAAATGAATCTTTTCTAAAGTTTTAGCCAATTTAGTTAACATAGATATCTTAAAGAATTGCCATCTTCCTTTGGATCTTCTAGTCATGCAGTCGACTTCACACACTTCCAAGTTTTCATAAATACCAGCTTCTGATTGTCTGGAAACAGGAAGTGAGATTCTCTCCAGCTGTCATTTGGCGTTCTTGGGAGACGGAATGTATAAAAATTGATGTTGAAATGAGACCACCATCATTTTTCAGGCTGCTCACCATGTACAGAGCTCAGGATGATTAGAAAATGTAAAACACATGCGAGTGGCTCAAACCCCTTTAGTTAAATCACATTTACATAGATCAGTTTTCCCAAGGGACATAAGATAGCTGAACTTAAGCAATTAAAAAAAATAAAACTAAACTAAAACCTTTTGCTAAAGCCAAAAAACATGGATGAGTTAAACCATATCAGATGGAATGGTTTGTTTCGAGAAGTGTTTCGTTTGTTGTCTATATATGTGCATGCTTTTTAAAAATGCAGATAGAAAAGCAGAACTTGCAAGATCTTTAGCTGCTGAGGTGGAAAGCCAGCAGTACTTCCACCACAGCAGTTGACATCATCAGTCTCACCAGCAGGTCAGGGATTTGTTGTTTGCTCTCTGTGACATCCTTGAACCATCATAGGGACCATGGCAGAGAGAGGGACGGTGAACAGGGCTGAAAACAAAATTGGACCCAATCTTGGGCTTGGTGTTCCACCAAGAGCATGTTTTCTGGGCCTTGAAATACCATCTCAGAGGGACCTGCCTTAATGTTCTGCTATGTTGAGAACAAGAACAAACTTTCTGGCCTTGGAGAATCTTCCCTCCCAGTGCCAACATGTTCATTTTCATTTGCCCTTGGCTAAACGCCGCTTCCTGTTTCTAAGAAAAGAGGCAGAAAGAGCCTTTTGAAGGCCTCACAGACAGTCTCAGAAGGCTTCATGGGCAGCAAAGAACTCTTAGCAAACAACAATTTGATGAGTTAAGTGTAAATGGCTCAGAGACATATGGATTACATTTTTTGGGAAATACGCATGGGCTTACAATGTAAAACTGGGCAGTGTGGGGGTGGGGTGGGGTGCAGAAGGGAATGCTTGGAAAAATGTGGTTTGGGTCTTGCCAATTGCAAAATATTTGAAACAAATAATTTGAGATGTTTTGCACAACCTACAGCGCGGTTAGATTCGCCCTTTCCATCTATTTACGTGTCATTTTCAGACTCGGCTCACATACCAATACTGGTTTGGGTCTTGAGTCGATTGTTTACAATGCAGCTATTTTGAAAGGTCATGCCATGTGATTTCTGTGTAGCCTCTGAGCATAAAGGGTGGGGTGGTATAGGGGAAGAACTGGGCATTTAGAAGCCTCTCTGCCTGTGGGCCAAACTGCTGCTCAGCTCTTCTGGCATATTCTAGTTGTGGAGGTTCCAAATCCAGGTTGCGCTAGTGAGGTGTAGCAGCCTCAGTCTCCCCACCTGTAAAATGGGGACAGTAATACTTATCCCAGAACCCGTGGTGATTGGTATGCTGTGTGGTGTGGAGTTGTGGGTGTGGACCCTGGAGGCACATCTCTGTGCATAGCCCAGCTCTGCTGCTGGTGTGAGCTTGGGAAGTTCTTCAGCCTCCCTGGGCTTTTGTTTCTTCATCTGTGTAATGAGGAATGTGTTAGCATCCACCACATAGGGTTACCTGGAGAATTAAAAGATTTAACACAGTGCCCGGCACACAATAAGTATTCAGCAAATGCTAACAGTGGCTCTTATTGTTTATCATTTCTCTTGTTCTATTAAGTATATGAACATAGTAGGAAATAAGGCAAGTTTGCTTCTAGGTTGGGGAGAGGAATAGCCCCTTACTCAAACTGTGAGGATCTCCTTCAGCTTACCTTCTCTTTCTTATTGTTTCAACTTACAGATTAATTATCTATTTTTGTGACCCCAAAATAAAAGGTAGATTCTTTGGTCTAAAATTAGACTCATCTTTTCCCCATCTTAGAAAGGACCCATTTCTCTCTTCTACTTTACCACTGTCTAGCACCTGCAGACACTTGGTTTAAGAGCCCAGCTAGCTTGTGCTAGAGTGTGAGGGAATTCTGAGGGCTCAAGTGGAAGGAAAGCATGATCCTAGAGTTTTGTTTGGTTAATGCATTGCTTCTCAACCCTTCCTGCACATTAGAATGAATTGGAAGCATTACAAAAGTGATAGAGGTTTTGAGTGTGGGGCTTGGCTATTAGTACATTTTTCAACCTCCAAGTGCTTCTATTTTGCAGCCAGGACTGGGAACCACCCTGACTAAGGCATTCAGTGGCACTGCAGATGCATCCCTTGGTTGTTTCTGACTCACCCCTTTTAACTCACTGGCCCCTTGGACTCTGATTTCTGCCCGCCGTGCAGTGGGTGAACTTTCCTCTGGGGCTCTGCCCTGAGGTCTGCAGGAGCAAGGCCACTTCTTTTCTCAACCCTAGACACAAGCTTTGGGTCAGAACTGCCACCTATGTGGAACCCCGCCGTTCCCCTCTGCTCTGGGGAATCTTGTCTGAATCCGCCCCTTCTTTGCCTGCCTTATGCCTTCTAGCTGCTGTTTCTCTGCTCCTCCTCTCTTGATCAGCACTGTTCTGCTGTTTTCAGTCCTTTTTTCTACTAACCACTGACTGCCCTTTGCTCTGTCAAACATAGTTTTGGAGGCTGTGTAGTGTAGTGAAAGAACAGGGAATTTGAAGATGGACCTGAGTTTACCTCTCTCCTTGACTGCTGACATGTTATTTAACCTCTCCTCATTGGTCAACTCGTAATAATCTGACCTGGATGAGGCTGCTGTGAAGATGAAAGGACATAAAGTAGGGTGATGGTGTGGCAGCAGTGGCCTGGTGCGAATGATGGTGGTGGAGTGATGGTGATAATGAGAATGATAATAATGGCAATGGTGGTGTTGGGGTGAGGGTGTCGATGTGGTGGTAGTGGTGATTTTGGTGGCAGGTGATGGCTGTAGTGATGGGGGTGGTGGTGATGATGGTGATGGTGGTGGTTGAAATGGTGACTGTGATGGTGGTGCTGATGATCCTGGTAATGGTATAATGGTAGTGATGATGGCAATCGTGGTGATTTGATGGTGGTGGCCATAACAGTGGTTGTAGTAATGATGATAATGAGTTGGTGGTGGTGGCAGTTGAGGTTGTGGTGGTGATGGTGGCAATGGTTTAGTCGTAAAAGTTCAGTCAAGAAAGCAGAAGGCTGGAGGAAGCATCAGTGTTCTGGTCAAAGGAACCACATGGGAAGCCTAGACAGAGGGTCTTTGCATTTGTAAAGGCCATGGGAATAGCTGCTTCTATCCGTTAGTGTTTGATCAGGAAATCAGAGCTACTCTGTATGACATGGAATAAGGGATTTATCATAGGGATTAGACTTACCCATTATGAAAACTAGTTGAAAAGTCTAGGTAAGGCTGTTGCCTCTGTATCTGGTGTCGGGCTAGACATTTCTCCAGGTCAGCAGGGCCTGCAGATGGTGCAGAAAGCTGGATGGAAGGGGAGATCAAGAAGCTGTACATGCACCTGGGCCGGGACCCTGGGCTGGAGGAGACCCAGGGAAGTGGAGATACTGGGGCCCTGCTCCATCAAGGTGAGACAGCAGGTCTGAGACACGTGTAAGCTGCCTCTGGGCCAGGTCCCTAATTAAACCTCCTGGGTGGAATGGCTACTGCTTCCCTTTTGCCTTCCAATCCTCTCACAGATTTCTCTTGTTGCCAGCTTTAATCTGGAACATAGAGGATGTAACTCTGGGAAATGTGGTTCCTGCTTAGTTCTGGTGGCACAGCACAAGTCACTGCTGAGGGGTCCCTGTGTGGATTGATGGGTTAAAAGCTTCAGCACCGGGAGTGGCCTGTGCCCTCTACTCACTCTGACATTTCAAGCCTGGAGAGGCAAAGGAGATGAGAGCTGAGTGGAGGGCCACACCAGGGAACTAGACAAGGAAGGCCTTGGCACTCTCAGGTCAGGGAATAGCCTCACCATTTCATCTCATTCCCAGACGCTGGAGTGCGTTGGTCTCCCCCTCTAACCTCTCGCCACTGAAAGGGACCATCTGTTCTACCAATCCTTGACTTTGGAATCGTGGGCTGAGTAAGGCTGAAACATTTTGCCCTCTTTGGGATCGGGTTACTGCTTCCTTTCTTCCTTCTAATCCTCTTTGGGATCTGGCATGTGATCCTGGTATGCCCCTAGCCTCACTCTGCTGTCTTTTCACGTGGCTGTCTTTCGTGGTGTTGACCCTACTCTCTGTTTCCAGAATCTACTAGCAACATCACCCAGCTGGACTTCACAGGTGTACCTGGTGGATGACATCCTTAGACCAAGGGGCACCCCCAATGCCTCTAATGCCAACGAAGTGCCACCTTGCAACAGTTTCTGCCCTTTTCCCAGTTTTCCAGCTTCTAAAGCCTTCATTTATCCACAAATAGAAATGTGATCCTATGCTTACTCTTTCATTTCACAATTTTCCTCATCAGATATGCATTTAGAATTTAGCTCAACTGTGTTTTCTCCTATTTGGTCAGTCACTTTTTTAACTTACATTGAATCACGGTTGGGGGGAGGGACTTAAGTAGTTAGTTCTCACTTATTTACTGTGAAATGAATAGTTTGAGATTCAGTCGGTAGTCAGAATGATATTCTTCACTTCCTCATTTTCTTTATTTACTATGCTACCTGGTTTGCGAACATTTTCTCCAGCTGCAAGAAATTTACACAAACTGTAAACTCTAACCATTATAATCCCTGTAACTATGGCTAGAGACTGGAAAATGACCAGTTGTCATTACATTCAGAAAAGCATAGAAAGGATCTCCTTACTTGTGGCCTTAGGCCTGGTACTTTTCAGATGGTAGATGAGTTATTAGGAGGGTTTGCACCTCAGTTTTCTTATCTGTAAAATGAGAGGGTTGCCTTGCATTTCATGCTGTGTTCTTTGACGCCCTAGGGGATTGCCAGAGGACTCATTGGGAATTTGGGGGTGGGACGAGCTTGTGTCTAGGGGGCCTTCATCTCTCATTCAACTAGCAAAAAGCCACTTATTCTGTGTTATGTAGTTGGTTTCTATGACAGATAGGATTATTGGTTAGCAAAAAATTACTCTTTTTCTTCTTCCTCTTGGAGCAGACCAAAACTTCCCCTGTAATACTGACTTTGAGTTTGGCTATGTGACTGTGGGAGGACATGATGTCAATAAAGGCTTTAAATGTACTTGCACGGTTTGGCTTACCTCTTGTACTTATCTATTTACTGTGAGAATATGCCTCAGAGAGCCACTGGTCTAAGGAGAAGGAGAGGGATATAGAACAGACCTACACCTAACCTGTATCCTGAAACAGAGCCAAGTCCAGCCTAGATCCGCTTATAGTCAACCTGTTGATCTGTTAGCATGAGAACACATGCTGCCATGAGCTGTTGTGTTTTGTTACACAGCTATAGCTGTCTAATACAGCTTACATGTAAGTTTTGTCCATAATCAAATTTTTTGGTTTAAAGTTTGAAAAGCACTGCGTTTGCTGAGTTTTCAGCTCTCCCATCCAGTTCTGTCATGTTTCTTTCTCTTTGTGTATTAAAGAAAGAGAGGGAGAAAGAAAGCGTTTTGGAAACAATACAGTCTTGTAGAAAGAAAGAGAAGAGAATAGTTTTTTTTTTTTGAGGAAAGAGGGACTTAGGGAGCTGGGAGCAGAGATAGGCACATTCATAGTTAAAGTATGTTTTGTTTCTTTTTTGAATCCTCAAGTAAACATTTATCCACTGACATTGTTTTGCACTGTTACATTATTTTGTTCACTTTTGTGTTCCATTTGTACAGCCTCTGAAGTTCCTGGAAGAAGGTGAAAGAATAACATTGCACATAGCCCTGAGTTGTGATGTGTTTACTTCATGATGGACCATTCACTTGGGCTTAACCTTAAATTGACCTTTCTGATTCCAGACAAGACATTAGAGCTTTGCTCACAGATTCAAAATCAGGAAACAGAAACAGCTGACTTCCCGGGCCAAGGGTGTTTTCCATTCTCATTATTTGTGTCCGTGGTCACCAATGAGGTGCTAGGGAGGTAATTTTTAGGAATTCCTGGAGTACTTTACTGCTGATGTGCATGCATAGATACGCTGGGGTCTTATGCAATTGTCACCCCACCCCAAATTCTGGCTATATTCGTTGTAGGATGAAGAGAGGGAGGAAGGAAGGTCTTACGCTATTTTCAAGCCCCCTTTTTGTTCCAGCCATTTGCAACATGGTTTTATTTTATTCTTGTAAGTTTTGAGATTGTCTCAAATATAAATATAAAACCATTGATCAAAGCCAAGAATAGGAGATATTTAGATGCCCTCTATTCCAGTGAGTAATTAAAGGGTTGCCATATATCATGTGTAAAGGTAGTCTCTTCAAGGATAAACATTTTAGGTCAGATCATGGAAGGCTGTTTTTTTTTTTTTTTTTTTTTTTTTTTTTTTATCAGAAAGAGTGTCTTTCTGGGTCTTGGGAGGCCAATACGAGGCAGGCTGAACTTTGCTTATGGGAGGAGCTGAGTTTGAGGCTATCTCTTCCATCAGCCTGTGCTCAGGTTGTGTCCCTATACTGATGGCCATCAGAATTTGGGTATCAAGTGATTCGCTTGCTTGTACTGGATTGAGCTCCTTTGAGGACAGCAGGAGCCATTAATATTTTAGAGCCAGAACTTGGCACTGGTTATGATGGGAATTCTACTGTCATGCCACAGGGGGACCTGTGTCCATGACTCACAGTGCTGTGCTGGGAGAAGAGGGCTCTAGGAAACAATTTATTTTAGGCTGATCGATGCATATCTAGCAAATATGGGCCAACAGTTGAATTTATTGAGGGCCAGGAGATTTTGTAATAGAAGTCCTTTTCTGGTAACCTCTAAAAAGAATAAAAGAATATATACCTATCTAGGTAACAGAAAGGGAAGATGAAAATTTAAAAGGCAAAGTCTATCAAAGTAAAGTTTACGCAAGAAAAAAGAGAAAAGAAACACAAAACAGTCTGGACAAATAGTAAGGTGGGATATTTAAACCTAAGTGAGTCAGTTACTACATTAAACATTAATGAATTAACTACATATAACAATTGAAAGGTAAGGTTTTTCAGATCAAATATAAAAAAACCTAAGTATATGCATCTTGTAAGTAACACACCTTAAAATAAGAATACACAAACCCTTTAGCCATGTCTGTAAATGGGTGCAACCCTTTCTGAAAGGCACTGTGGTGATATATACCAAGCATTATAAACTTGTTTGTACCCTTGGATCTCATACATCACTTTAATAGTTAAGCACTGGGTCAGGCGTGGTGGCTCACGCCCATAATGCCAGCACTTTGGGAGGCTGAGACAAGCAGATCACCTGAGGTTCGGAGTTGAACAGCCTGACCAATATGGTAAAACCCTGTTTCAAAAAAATAGTTAAGAACTTAGAATCTGGACTGGGATAGACCTTAATTCGAATGCCATCTCTGCCCTGTACAAACTGTGGGACCTTGGGCAAATAACCAGTTCTTTGTTTTTTCACCTGTAAAATGGGGATAATTAGTACTTTTCTTTTAGGGATGCTATGAAGAATCAAAGATATAATGGGTGTAGAGTGCTCAGCACAGAGCCTGGCATGCCATAACTGCTCATATGTGTTAGCTGTCATCATCATAGCTGCTGCTGCTGTTTTTATTAATCTAGTCCTGGGAATTTATTTCAGGGAAATAAGCCAAAAAAGTTATATGCATACAAATGTGTATTGAATCCTATTAGGAATGAGAAATTAGAAACAATCTAAATGTCTCATCCATTTAGCCAATTCAACAAATATTTTCTGAAGTCCTGTTATGTGCCAGACACTGTATCCCACTGTTTGAGGTACATCACTGAATAAGGGAGACAAAGCCCCCTGCTCTGTGATGGAGAATGGGGGGTAAACTATGCAGCGCTAATTCAATAGAATGTTATGCAGCTATTAAAGCAACAGCAATGAAGACATGGAAAGTCGTTTGTAGTGTCATGTAAAATCAAAAAGCAGAAGAGGAAAGCATAGATGCCTTAAAATATATATGTGGGTGGACAGAGACTAGAATGGAGCATTTGAAAATGCAAGTGGTTGTCAGAATGATGGGATCATGTTTTTTGTTTTTCAGTAATGTTTGAAATGGTTTTATAATATTATGAAACACACACACACATACACACATATATATATGCACAAATTGAGAAAAATGAACTAAGAGAATTTTCCTATGGTTTAGTAAGTAAGGCTTGTAGGCAGAATAGGAAATTGCCCAGGTAGCAAGGAAGGAAAAACTGCTATTTCAAACCAAAAATGACTGTTGCAGTTCTGCTGTGCGCTGGAAGCATGGAATTCATGCCAAGGAAGTTAGTTCTTTGTTAAGGAAAACCTATTAAGCAGATGAGTAAAAGAGGCCCTGAAGCCTCTGGAAGGGGAGATTTCAGACTTAAACATCTTTGTGTAATAAAGTAACAGAAGAGTTCAATTTTCCCTCAGCAGTTTGGGGACAGAAGGGAGAAACAGAGATTCGGAGGCTGGAGAACTGGGAGAAGATGAGAAAGGAAAGAAACAGCTAAAGAGTTGGAAGAGGTGAGGCCACAATAGTAACTTGAAGAACACTGATAGCTAATACTCAATTTTAAGAGATTTCCTGTTCCAGGAGACCATATGTCTCCCCACTCTTGCCTTCCCTCAGGAGTCTCCCGGAGGGCACTGTACTTCCATGGGATGGGGGTTGATATGGTTTGCATGTCCCCACCCTAATCTCATGTTGAATGGAATCCCTAATGTTGGAGGTAGGGCCTGGGTGGAAGGTATTGGGATCATGGGGGTGGATCCCTCAAGAATGGCTTGAGCCATTCCCTTGGTGATAAGTGAGTTCTGGCTCTGAGTTCACAGATCTGGTCATTTAATAGCATGTGGCACCTCCCCCCACCCCTCTCTCTCTTGCTTCTGCTTTTGCTGTGTGATGTGCAAGCTCCCACTTCATCTTCTGCTGTGAGCAAAGCTCCTGAGGCCTCTCTAGAAGTGAAGCAGATGCCGGTGCCATGCTTCCTATACAGCTTGCAGAGCTGTGAGCCAATGAAACTTCCTTTCTTTATAAATTACTGACTCTCAGGTATGTATAGCAATGCAAGAATAGCCTAAAACAGGGGCTCAGGCCATTTTGTTTGGCTATTAAAAGAAGTCTGGTGTCATAGAATATTCAGGGTTCACCTACACAGGAGGACCTGAGGGGTCAGAAGCTACCTGTTTCAAATGGACTCTTTTGGGGGACTGGAATGGCTTCATTGCCACCATTAGCAATATGATCTTTTGCAAATAGACATTACCCTATCTAGAAGCCCAGCTTTTTTAGGTGCAGTGAGGTCTGGGAGAAGTCTTGCTCTTCCATGAAGACCTTAAGGAGAATGATTTTGGCAGATCATTGATTCGCTGAGGCAGGAGGCTGGGCAGGTTTTGATTAATGGGTGGAGACAGGAACAGTGAGCGCAAAGGAGAGTGATGCTGGGGCGTGGAGGCCGGGAGGCGGTGGGCAGGTGTTGGGAGGAAGCCTTCTGCAGCCCAGAGTCTCTTAGAACAACTGAAGGGTAGTCTCTAGACTCTGAATCCTCCTCCCAGGAGACCTTGTGGCCTTCTTGAGAATGGTACTTAAAGGCCTCTAGAACAGCAACCTTGTGTGGCCTTGGAGAACCAAGGCAGGGGTGGGGAGGAGCTGTCTGCCCCAGGTGCAGGCTGCATTTAAAAACACTAATCAAATAAAGTAAAACAAACTGCTTTTTATTATCGTCATGTACCAACAGTCAGTGATAAACTACCCCTCCCTGCTGGAGCAGCTGGTTTGGGCCGTCCCCATTCCCTGGTCTGGCCTGACTGTGGGATGGCGAATAGCCAAAGTGGGGGATCCAGAAGGAGCACGTGCAGGAAGAAAACCCAGATTCCTCACACTGGTAAATAAGAGGCTTCTCAGGACTGAACTTGAAAAACATGAGCCCCACCAAGGGCGGGACAAGAAAATCCTCAGAAGACGGCTGAGCAGAGGTTAAGTAAACATCGGTGCCAAGCCGGTGGCAGCTCGGCAAGCAGACGGCTCCCATCCTTGGCGAATGCTCAGGATTAGTGTCTTTTCAGAGAAAATAAAAGACCTAATCTCAGCTGTGGTGGGGATAAAGGGCTAACGCCGCTTTTGTGAAAGATCACAGCCCCAGCAAGATCTTGAGACAATGTTCTAAAAACACGTGGCTATCCTGCAGACCCTGGGGGCCTTCACAGTCTATGGGAAGGGAGGAAACCCAGATCCCTTCTAAATCCTAGTGTTTAGATGGGACTGAGACCACTAAAGTTTAGACCAGCAGCATCAGCATCACATGGGAACTTGTTAGAAATGCAAATTCTCAGATCCTATCCCAGACCTACTGAATCAGAAACTCGGGCTGGGGCCAGCAACCTGTTTTCATCAGCCTTCCTGATGACTCTGATGCCCATAAAAGTTTGAGAATCAAATCCCAGAGTGAAGGAGAACCAGAGTGACAGCTGCCAACTCCCTCTGCTCTCCTCCATTCCAGGCACCTGGGGCTTGTGGGTCTGCAAAGTGCTATGACAGTATCATTGCAAAAGACACAGGCTGGCTGGGCGCGGTGTCTCATGCTTATAATCCCAGCACTTTGGAAGGTCAAGGCATGAGGATTGCCCGAGCCCAGGAGCTTGAGACCATCCTGGGCAACATGGCAAGACCCTGTCTCTACAAAAAATAAAAATAAATAAAAAATTACCAGGTGTGGCGGTGCACACCTGTACTCCCAGCTACTTGAGAGGCTGAGACGAGAGGACTGCTTGAGTCCAGAAGGTGGAGGCTGCAGTGAGTTGTGATGGCACTGCTGCAGTCCAGATGGGTAACAGAGTAAGACCCTGTCAAGAAAACCGAAAAACAAAACAAAACAAAAAAGAAACCACACAGGCCATTTTTTTTTTTTAAATTCTAGAGAAGCCTGCGAATTGTATTAGTTAATTTACTGAGTCTGCAGCCTGTATTATGAAATATTCTAAGGAAACACAATTCAATCACCCTGCTCCAGTGTCTCATTCTTCTTATGTTTGGAAAATGTAATCCAATTGTCTAAGCCCATCCTTAACGTGTGGGCAAGTTCTCCAACTGTCTGACTAAATCCCTTCTACTGTACATGCAGACCTAGAAGGAAATCTGTCCAAGAAATGGCAACTTTCATCACAGAATTTTTGATCCCAAAGTTCACAGAAAGAATGGGAAATAGTAGGGAAAGGGCTGCCCAGAATTAATGTCCCATTGGCTGGTCCAAGCAGCCCTGTGTTTAGTAGACACTTCTGGTCATCTGGTAAGGTTGGTAAGGTCCTGGAATTGTGTCACTGCACTCTTTGGGAGGCTGTGTAGTGAGGCAGAAAGTACTTGATTTTTAAGAGGCTGAGTTAAAACTTGCTCTCCCATGTGTAATCTCTGTGACGTTGGGCAAATTCTTTACCTACTCTGAATCTCAGTTTGCTCATCTCAGAATTGGGGTAAACCCCCCAGAGGGCTGTACCAAGTGTTGAAGGTGAGAGTGTGATGTCTGTTCCTTAAAACTGGAAGGCTGGGGCATGTGTTGGAGGGTACGCTTGAGAGGTGGGCAGGAGCCAGATGTTGAAGGGCATCATATACCTCCCTTTACAAAACCATTGGCCAGAGTTATTTTGTATTTTGAACAGTTTGAATTTTACCCTGAGAGCGTCCGCATGTAGAGTCACCCAAATGATTCACAAGTCGGGAGGTATTAGGTTGGTGCAAGAGTAATTGTGGTTGTTGCAAAGGAAATCTACTTTCAATTGCAAACACCTCAATTACTTTTGCACCAGCTGAATACTTTTGTAGATTTCAGCTCCTGACGTGAGGGGGTTGATTAGCACAGTCACATCCCCAGGGCTTTTCCAGAGTCTTCCATGGCAATAGCTCCGTATTTACAAACTTGTCACCACCTACTGAAGGCCGAAGAACTCTGGTGGGTGAAGGCAGCTCACACTCTATGCTGAGGGTGGGTATGAAGAGTGGGAACTCATAGCCAGGAGGGTTACGTTTGAGGGTAAATTATCAGGCGGAAGTCAAATGTGAGTAATCTCAGGCTGCTGAGTTCAAGGCAGTTGGGAGAGGCCCATTTCTTGGCTACGTATTCATTCGTCACATCCCACTGAGTTCCTGCCACGTGTCAGACACTTGTTAATAAGACAGGGGCGGTCCTGTCCTCAGCTTGCTTAGGCTAGAGTTGGAAAATGACTGTGCTTCGGTGTGTGAGAATGATCTGAGGAAAGTTTTGGGCCTTATGGGGTGTGCCCCCCCCAAGCCCCTCCAAAGATGTTCACATTTTAATTCCTAGAACCTCTGATTATGTTACTTTGCATGGCAAAGGAGCTTTGCAGATGGGATTAAGTTAAGGACCTTGAGATGGGTGTTCATGCTGGATTATCTGGGAGGACCTCAGTCAATCACAAGGGTTCTGAAGAGTGCAAAGGGAGACAGAAGAGAGTCAGAGGAAGATGGGACTACGGACAAAGAGTGATGCTGTGCACGGTTCAACCTCTGGCTGCCTCTGGAGATGGAAGGAGGGGGCAAAGAGGGAAGGAATTCAGGTGGCCTCTAGGAGCAGGAAAGGCAAGGAGATGGATTCTCCACCAGAGCCTCCAGCAAGGAACGTGTCCCCTGCTGACTTGATGCTAGCCCAACAGACACCTTGTCAGACTTCTAACCTACAGAATTCTGAGAGAATACATTTGTGTTGGTTTAAGCCACTAAATTTGTGAATTTGTTGTAATTGCCCCAGAAAACTAATAAATGACACTCTGGACCTGTAGTCAGACCAAGACTATCCATTTGTCTCCAACTCCAAGAAGTGTCCTGCTGTCTCTGTACCTGAGGTCTTGGGTTAGGATGCGGGGCTGACTTCTTCAAGACATTGACTGCACTGAATCTCTGCATGTCCTAGGTTGGGCATAGCAAGAAGTTCAGGTTCAGGGGCAGGAATGCTCATAGGCACTTACAGTGATGCTCTCAGGATGCTGCAGAATCCCGAGTGTCAATATGGCAGGTGGCTGAAGAGATACACCCTTGGCAAAGCTTGCCAGGTCCGACCCAGTAACAACTCAGGCAGGAGAGGAGCCTCTTGCTTGGACTTGGCCTAAATATTGTATCTTTCTTGGGTTTTGGATATCTCTAGCTGTCATGGAGAGAACACAGGATTCTCTTTCAGCCAGATCACTTACAGATTGTGCAAACCCTAGTTTCTTCATTTGTAAATATGCACTTTGCTATGTTATTACGACAAGAGTTGTTACAAAATATAAATAAAGCTGTGTAAAGCACCTGGCACACATGGGACAATGACTCTTTCCGAAGAAGGATGGTCGTAGCATTCTCTCAAGCTTAGTGGATAGTTGTAGAACCAAGTATAAGTACCTTCCTGCTGGCTAGTCAGAGTCATGGTTAGTTAGAGATTTGGGGCTACTGGGAGTGCAGCCAAGCAGGCAATCCACCCCCACCCCCAACCCCTTTGAAATTAAATATACAGCTGGTCTTTTCAGCCTGGTTTTAGGGAAGGGTCATGTGACAGGAAATTGCATAGCCCAAGGCATTACTGGGTCTGGGTTCTCTGGGCGTTGGTGGTGGCTCTATCGGGGAAGACAGTGAGACCAGCTTGGTGAGTCCTGGAAAACATACCCATTCCCCCAGCCAGTGACTCTGCAGGAGAACAGGCATCTTTCAGCCTCCTACAGTCCCCTAGAAGGGCACTGCCTGGGCCTCCCCAGGCCTGATCTGTTTTCCTGACATTTTAGCTTCCTTCTATAGCCAGCGTGCTCCGACAGGTCTGAGAGGCCAAGGACCTGAGTTCCAACGCTGACCCTAGGCTGCTCTTATACCTACCACCCCAGAGTGAGCTCAATGAGGCAGGAGCCCTCCTGGAAGTTAAACAAGAGCCACCTGGGAAGGCAGCCCCGAAACCTCCGTGGCTTCTACCTTCTCCCGCGTTCCTCCCCAAGCCTGTAGCCTCAGGCTGCTCAAAATTCCCTTGCTCTAGACCCTCACTCAGCAGACTCCTTCCTGTTATATTTCTGAATAAGCAAGAGTTTATAATAGAACTTTGACATCCCAGGAAACTATACTTCAGGTCTTTCTGATGCCCCGCAAGACTTGAGAATAAAGAATAAGAGAATGCATACATGAGTTCTTGGTTTCCTCCTAATTCACATATCCACTGAGTTGAATGTTGCTGTCCTTATCCTCACTTTGCTCATTAACTACGATTAACTACCCTTCCAACTTCCCCTGAAGTTTTATCCCTCAATTTGATGGCTGTTTTTTACACAGAAACAAATTTTTAAAAATCATTTGTCAGGCCAGGCCCGGTGGCTCACGCCTGTAATCCCAGCACTCTGGGAGGCCAAGGTGGGCGGATTACTTGAGGCCAGGAGTTCTTGACCAGCCTGGCAAACATGTGAAACCCTGTCTCTACTAAAAATACAAAACTTAGCTGGGCATTGTGGTGCACACCTGTAATCCCAGCTACTCGGGAGGCTTGAGGCACAAGAATCGCATGAACCTGGGAGGCAGAGGTTGCAGTGAGCTGTGATCACACCACTGTACTCCAGCCTGGGCAAGACTCTGCCTCAAACACCACCACCACCACCACCACAACAACAAATCATTTGTCAGAGCTGCTTTGTACACATCTTCAGCGGGTAGAGAACAACGGAAGCTGGCACCTTAACAAAATTACAAATTGCTACATTCCCTAGACCTTTGGAATTGCTTCAGAATGAGAGTTTGCCATGAAATGAAACTGGGACTGACGAGTGCCAAGGGCCTCTGGCTCCTGTCTACCCCACTGAGACACTTTCTTCTCCACTAGCCACTGCTGGGTGCTGGGAAAGCAATCTGATTGTGCTAATCCAGGCGAATCCACCTTGGGATGATTGTGCATTCATCAGGATGAGTTTAAATTTGGTAAAGCATCACATGTGAATGAGGTTTTTTTTTAAATTAACTTTTTTATTTGGGAAAATTGTTTTTATTCTACATTTGTGTCTTGTGTACTCTTCAGTCTGTGAATTTTTAAAAGAACTACAATGATCATTAGGCAAAGAATACCTACTGTACACTACAATAAACGTGAAAGAAAGTTATCTGAATGTAAACCCAAAGCATTCGAATCTTTATGAATTGATAAATTAACACATTAGTAAATGATGTTTAATTATATTAATTTCTAAGAAGATGGAAGGTAACTTTTGTGTACTAATAAATGTGCCAGGTGCTAGAGCATACAGTGATGAACTAAACGGATATTAATTATTTCTCTTTAAATCTCCAGGTCTTCCATCTTTCTCACCATTATGACAAATATTCATGCAGCTCAATGATGCTTATGTAGAGTCTTGAGTGGGTATCAGATGAACTTTGCTTTAAATCAGTGGTTCTAAACTAGCGTGATTTTGCAACCTAGGGGACATTTGGCAATGCCCGGAGAATGAACTAGATGCTACTGGCACCTACTGGATAGGGACCAAGAATTCTGTGAAACAAGAATCCCCCAGCAAAGAACTTCCTGCACCAAAATGTCAATAATTCTGAAGTGGAGAAACCTTTCTCTAAACAGTGGATTCTCCACTTTTGAGAGCTAATGTACAATGGGAAATGTTACTGATGTGAGTGTTCTGAGCTTGGGCCTGGAGTGGAGGCAGGAAGATCTGAGACCCTTCCCTCTGATGTATGTGTAGCTATAGCACTAAGCTGTTTATACTGCCCTGTCATAACAGATGGCATTCATGGATATTTCCTGTAACTTTAAAAAGAGAGAAAAGGGAAATAAACTCTGATTCTGCTATTGACTAGCTGTGCGATCTTGGGTAGGTCACTTACACTCTCTGCACCTCAGTTTCCTCACATAAAATGCAAAGTTTGCAATACATGATCTCTAAGATACTGTCTAGTATTCTCATTCTGTACCCATAGAAGCATTTGCAACACACAAAGGCTGTCCTTCCTGTCCACTAGGTGCTGATTATCCAAGTCCCCTGCTCTGCCAATCCTTTTCAAGTCAGAGCAGCCTTCCCTCTTCCTCTTACCATTACTTGATCAGTTTCTGGGCTTATTTTTGTTAAAAAAAAAATCAAATTCCTAAGGCTCCAGAGTTTCAAATAACTCTTGGTAAATTAGAGCCCAATAAATATTTCATAGTTAAACCCAAAATAGCAACCTGGCTCCTCCCTAGTATTAAACAGATTGAAAAAGTCTCCACGGTGGGAAGAGAATATCCCAGCAATTGAAGACATCTGTGGATATGGCACTTTTAGCCTCCTGGCTATATTAAAGAAACAGACTCCTAAAGTGTACTCAAGGGTACCCTGCCAATATCAGCACTTTGTCCAGATAAATTGCAAGGCCCGGAGTCAGAAGTAAAATTTGCATTTTGGGAAGGAAAGACTGTACCTTCCCGGTCCTATGTGTAAATAAGCCCTTGAATAAATCAGGACTCAGTAATAAGCGCTGTCTAAATAAGTTTAATAACTGCTTCTGACTTGAATCCAAGTGTCAGGACTGGAAAAAAGTTGGTTGAAACTGGTCTCTTCTGTGAAAGATAAAATGGATGAAATAGAAATGTCTTTCTGAGAAGTTAAAAGTCTTCTTGTCTACAACTGGCTAGTGGAGGCATTAATAAAGGCAGAGCTCCAAAACACCAACACATTACTAATCTTGCTCATAGAAATTTGTTCTTCTACTGCAGATTTGTTAATGGTCGGTTAGTTTCGGCACTTGAATAGTGATCAAAGGTGGACAGAGAAGTACTAAGCCATGAAGCTAAAAGGAGAGGTGGCTTTGAAAGGTGCTGGATTGGGCCTATTCCCACTGGCCCTTGCCCATTCAGAGCCCATTATCCTGCCTATCAGATTGTTTTGGGCAGGCTTCTCCCAGTCTGACCCGTTCTGGAGAACTCTAAGGCAAAGCTGGCACTTGGAAACACCAGTTTTATGAATGTCTCAGTTACAGATTTCTGGTCTTAATTACCGGGTTGGAGAAATGATGTGTGTTTTCTAAGATTAGCTTTTACACCAGCTACTGTAACTGGCTAGGCTTGAGCTCTTGCAGAAGTAGCCTGGCAGCTGCAGAGAAATGGCTTTCTGTGAGGGGGCAAAGAGCCATCTGAGTGTTTGGGGAAGCCATTTACAGAAATATTTTTTTCTTATGTGGTTTATGTGTACTGGCTAAGGATCTTGATTTGGAAAAGAAAGGTAAGTTAATGACAGCAGTGGGTCAGTTATATTTGTAAAATTTGGAAGTTAGTGATTTCATGACCCATTTTGAGGACTGGTATAGCCCAGGATCTGTCATGACCAGATGTTTCCTTCATCTGGCAGCATGTTATTGAGCACCTGTGCCTGACCCTGTGCTGTGCAAATGGGACACAGGAGGGAATCACCCAGCATAGTTTCTGTCCTACTACTAGACCTTGTAGTCTAGTCTTTATCCGGTTGTTTTTACCTCATCTAAATTATTGCTATACAGTTATTTTAGCATTTGTATCATTTATCCATTACCACAATAATGCTGTGTAACAAACCACCCAGAAACGCAGTGGCTGAAAGCAGTGAGTATTTACTCAGCCCATGGTCTCAGGAGGGTAGTTTAGGGTGGCCTGTCTAGGAAGCTCTGCTGGTCTTGATTGGGCCCATTAGTATGCCTGAGAGTCGCCAGGGTTGGCTGAATTAGGATGGACTCAGCTGGGAGGTTCTTCTGGCTTCAACTGAGTCTGGCAGTTGATTGGCTATTGACTGGGGCAGAGTCACTGGGCCATGTGTTTCTCATCCTCCAGTGGGCTAGCTTGGGCATGTTTATGCAGCAAAAGTAGAAACACTTGAGTGCTTCCTTTTAAGCTGCCCACTGGTCAAAGCAAGTTGCAAATTGAGAGTGAAAGAGTGAGGGTAGATATTCTACATTTTGCTAGGTAAAGCTGCCAAGTCACATCATAAAACCTGAGGATCCAGAGAGGGATAAAAGACTGGAGCTACTGGTGTCATTGGTCTATCACAGTACTTGATGATATGGTTGTCATTTTCTTTTTATTTGTAGAAAAGGCAATTATACGTATCTGTGTTTATTAAATATATTCTTGTTTTAATTGAGGACTAAATACTAATTATCATTCTAACTAGGAAAAATAATTAGCCAATAAATACTTTTCGGGTGAATACTTTTTAATGAAGAAAAAAGATACAGAAGAAAAAAAGGTGGCTTTAGAAAGTTTTGGAATAGTGAGTGGACTTCCTAGCTTAATAAAGATAATTTGTTCTGGAGAGGGGTGGAGAAAGGGAAATAAGGCAGCACTGTTTACATAGCAAAGACCTGGAACCAACCCAAATGCCCATCAACGATAGACTGGACAGGAAAAATGTCGCACATATACACCATGGAATATTATGCAGCCATCAAAAACGATGAGTTTGTGTCCTTTGTAGGGACATGGATGAACCTGGAAACCATCATTCTCAGCAAACTGACAGAAGAGCAGAAGATCAAACACCGCATGGTCTCACTCATAGGCGGGTGTTGAACAATGAGAACACATGGACATAGGGAGGGGAGCACTACACACTGGGGTCAGTTGGGGGGAAATAGGGGAGGGACGGTGGGGGGTGGGGAGCTGGGGAGAGATAGCAAGGGGAGAGATGCCAGAGGTAGGTGATGGGGAGGAAGGCAGCAAATCACACTGCCACGTGTGTACCTATGCAACAATTTTGCATGTTCTTCACATGTACCCCAAAACCTAAAATGCAATAAAATAAATAAATGGGGGGGAAAAAAAAGAAAGTTAGGATGGAAATTGACTGTGAAGTGCCCTGACTTCCAAGCAGAGGGATCAGATCTTTTTCTTTTCATGTGAGTAATGGGAAAACATTAAAAGTAATCTGAAAACAGGATGAAAATTGAAAGTGACATCAGAGTTACATAATGTAAAAGTCTTGTAAACGGAAGAATCCTTGTCTACCTGCTTGTTTTCTGTGTTTATTAAAACAGTATCACTGAGTGGATAGAAATGCTGTAGTATGGGGATTTATTTGGCTCAAGAACAGTTTACATAAAATAACCCTTTCCTCCTCCCCGACTCCCAGCCCCCACTTCAACCCCTGCTGTTTCCCACTTTTGGTAAGTCGAATGGCTTTGCTCTTTTCTGTGACTTCTTAAATACCTAATGTGTTTCTTTGCAAGGAGGACCAGGTAAGTAAGTGTGGATAAGGTGGACTGGTGATCATCTCTACTGCAGGAAAAACTCTTTTAAATACATATCTTACCACTAGCACAGGGTATATGGACATATTTCTATCTCTGTATCTATCTGTATCTGTATAGCTATACTTATATCTAGCAAATGAGGCTATGCTTGAATATTCATTAGTGTGTTTAAATTTCATACTAGTTACTTTTCAGGGTTGAGGCTCATGCTCAGCCAAACCTATTCTGAAGTTGATATTTGTAATTGAAACAGAACATTTTTCTTTCATTTTTTGTCTCCAAACTGGAAGGGAACAAAGTTCCTTGAATGAAGCTATGGTTTTCTACCTGGGCTACACTTTAGAGTCATCTAGGGAACTTGAAAAAAAAAAAAAAAACCCAACACTGATGTTGGGGCCCACACAGCAGGATTTTAAAAAAATCCCAGGTGTATGCAGCCAAGGTTAAGGACCACTGCAATGGGTGCATGAACAGAATCTGGTTTTGAACATCGTGGTGTGAGCATTTTCTTTGTTGGCCTTTTTAGCTTTCCCGATGTGTTCTCTGCCTCTGCACTGGGAGAACCACCCACCCCTGATTGCTAATCCTCCCTGTAGCTGTGGTTTTCCCCTGAAGCCACGACAAGCAAAACAAATTCCCTGTAACTATGCTTTGGATTACCCTCTGTTGGCTTCTGCTGCCCACCTAGTGGCTTTCCTGTGGCCTCCACTTGCTTACCACCCAAGTGAAGCTGGGGGAGGAGCAATGCCTTGTTCTGGAAGGCCAGCACCCTGGGTGCTGTGACTGGGGACTGACAGCCTTGCACTGGGATCTCTTTCATCCAGACTCACAGTGGGGACCAAATTTCTGGGTGCTGAAAGGAATAAATGGGATAATGCATGTGCAACCAAGACACTGAGAGCTGGAGCAGGTGGGGAGAAGCAGAAAGTCACATCCTTTCTTCTTTGGCTTGGCTTTTTAAACAGGTTCTTTGTCTTTTTTTCCTGTCCCCGGCATATTCCACAGGCGTCTGGCGACTTTCAGGCATTTTCTTCAAGCTTTAAGATTTCAAAAAACTCTGATACAAATTAAAATTTTGAGTTTTCTTCTAACTCAAAACTTCCAGGTCTGATCCAGGCTTCGGGCTTGCTATGGGCAAGGGTGGGGTGTGCCTTGTTCTACGCTTTCTCTTCTTGCTCCTTTATTCCTCTTCTGCCCATGACTGTGCTGCTGCCGGTTCTTCGCGGTTTTAGTCTGATGTTAGAGCATTTGTTCTCTGGAGTTGGTGCCATCTGGGTGTCGGCCAAATACTGGCTTGCTTTCTCTGGGGGCGCTGCTTTCATAGGTTCTTAGAAGATCGCCTTTCCTGAAAGGAATGTCAGGCACTGTGCACTGCCCTGTTTCCTGACTTGTGGGTCCTGCTGACCACTTATAATTCTCCTCTTCCTGCTTCTGATCCCCCCACCCCACACCCCAAACTTCTTGCTGCTGGGGTTACTTTGCCCACCAGAAAATTCTTTGGGATTGAATAATTTCAAGGTGACCCAAGTATAGCTGCCTTTCATGGTGCCCACTGTTCTGGGAGGTATTTTGTATCTCTGTTCACCCCACTCTGGAAGGCAGGCCGCGCTCAAAGCTTTACATGCCCTGCTCTGGTTGCAGTGCTAAGTGGCTCTATGAGTTTCTGCTCTTTCACAGGCATCACACTGGGGGGCAGATGTCACTCTTTCAGGCAGATACACCCATTCTCTAGGCTTTTGTGCAGGTGGGGACATGTGTCCCTGCTCTCAACTGAAATGAGCAGGATTCTCTAAATACCAGGTCACAACTCTCCTTGGAGAAATCTTCATTCCCCAGTCTTCCCTCAATTTTTTTTGTTTTTCCTTATTTATTGGCTGTAGGTAAGTGATAGACCATAGGTGACAGAACCAGCCTTTGAACCAATCTTAAACTTTCAAAAATAAAAGGAAGAACAGTACAAAGAACTGTTTCCCCTTGTACCTTTTGAGAGTAAATTTCTAACCTGTATTGTACCACCCTAGAACACTGTAGGGAGCATTTTCTAAAAAAAGAAAAAAAGGATATTTTTCTGTGTAACTACAACATAACCATCAAAATCAGGAAATTAACAATGATACCTTACTATCATCTTATCCTCACTTCCCCATTCAAGTTTTGCAAAATTGTCCTAAATAACATCTTTGGAGTACAAAGGATATATTCCAGAACCACCTACTGTATTTAGATGTCGTGTCTCTTAGGTATCGTTCAGTCCGGATCATTCTTTAGTTTTTATTGCCTTGACCCTTTGAAGTTTACAGGCCGATTATTTTGTAGCACATCCCTCAGTTTAGATTTGTCTGATGTTTCCTCATGCTTATGTTCAGATTATGCATTTTTGGCAGTAATATCACAGAGGCTATGTTATGTTCTTTACATTACATCCTATCAATGGTACTAATGTCTCTTTATGCCACTGCTGGTGTTGTTAGCTTTGATCACTTGATTAAGCTGATATCTTCTAGGTTTTCCCACTGTAAAGCTACTCTTTCCCTGTGTAATTGATATGTGCTTCATGGAGAGGTATTTTGAAACTCTATAAACATCTCATTCCTTATCAAACATTCGACTTATCTATTTATATCTGTTCAGCCTCATGGTTTCCTATTATACTGAATGAATTTAAATTCTTATCATTATTTTGATGCCCAAATTTGTCACTGGCTTGGCCAGTGGGATCCCATTCAAACTGGCTTCTGTATTCCTTTCATGTTTTTATGAACATTTTATGAGCATTTCCTGGCTTTCTGGCACAATGAGTGCTCTAAGCTCATCTGTACTTTCTATACTATGGCCCTTGAATCAGCCATTTCTCCAAGGAGCCCAGTCTGTTTTAGCAGAAAATAGTATTTAGGAGCCAAGATCTGAGTGCTAGGTGTGCTTGTTGCTAGTGAGGTGTTTCTGCTCTTGGGCTCGTTCAATGGTCAGAGGTAGGGTGTGTGTGTGTGTGTGTGCATAGACATGTGTTAACGTCTCTATTGAAAACCTTGAGTTCATACATGTCTCCAGTTCTAATCCAACACCAGGGCTCATTGAGCCGTTGCCCTATTATGTTAATTAGGTTTGCACTGCTTAAGTGTGTTAACTCTCATTGAAGCCAGTGAAGTTTCACAGTGACACAGTAGCCAACTATATATGCTCAAATTCCTGGTACACCGTGAGGCCCATCAATCATGTAGTTAATATTCACACAGATAGCAGTAAAAGGGGGATAATGAAGAACAGCGATGGCTTGGGAGACCACCACACTAATAGATGAGTCAAGTGGGTCTGGAGAGGTCCTTTGGATGGTAGTCATGATGTTGGGGGAGAGCAAGGTGGATGGGTGGGGGTTGGAGGGCATGTGGGTATGGCTTTGTTGCTTTTCTGTCTCTATACCCTATCACCCCTATCACAGAGCCTCTGATGGCAGCTGCCAGTCAGGAGAAGTCCTTGGTGTTCTCACAGGAAGAGCCTCCAAGTGTGTCTTGAAGAAAGCTGGGTCCTGGCTGCTTTTATGATCCTTCCAGATGGGTCTGTTCTCATGATCTCATCCATCTTTCACTTCCTATTTGTTTGAGGCAGGTCTTGGGTGGTATTGTGCAGCAGCAGGTGTTATCACTTCAGTCTATTGCATATATGTTTACCACTTTGATGGGGGCAGTTTTACTGTGGGCTCAATATTACTTGACATGAGTGGCTCCGTTTGAAGACATTAGGAACCGGGTATAGCATGGCTCACGCCTGTAATCCCAGCACTTTGGAAGGCTGAGGCAGATGGATCACCTGAGGTTAGGATTTTGAGACCAGCCTGACCAACATGGAGAAACCCATCTCTACTAAAAACACAAAATTAGCCAGATGTGGTGGCACATGCCTGTAATCCCAGCTTCTCGGGAGGCTAAGGCAGGAGAATCGCTTGAACCCAGGAGGTGGAAGTTGCGGTGAGCCAAGATCATGCCAAGCCGAGATCTTGCCAAGCCGAGATCTTGCCAAGTCGAGATTGTGCCATTGCACAAAAGTAAAACTTCATCAAAAAAAAAAAAAAAAAAGAAAGAAAAAGAAAAAAAAAGACATTAGGATCACAAATTATGATATATCATCCCTTTCTGTGTGTGTAATTCTCTTTGTCATTCTCTTTTCCAGCAATGAGAAACCTGGCTTCCATTATTCCTAATATATTGAGTTCATCAATGCCCTTGTATATATCTGATGCTACCACCTCTTCTACAGGGCCACCTTCCTCACTCTGCTTGAATTCTGATGCCCCCGCCTGCGCCACTGTGGCTTCCTCCATCCCTACTGCAGAACTAACTTGCTCTACCCCAGCTCTTGACGTTAGGACTGAATTGTTTAGGAAGAGAAGGGAGATACTAAGGGTCTCTTGAACCAGTTTTGAGTTACCTGTTAGCAAGTCTCACCTCGATATTCTAGCATAAGGGTTCTTAACCTGTCTGGTGTTCACAGACCCCCAAAGCTTGCACAAAATTCAGGGGATCTGTGAGCCTGGATGGGAAATAAATTACATGTTTACTTTGTCTAACTTCTAACTGAATCTCACTGTTTCCTTTAATTATGAATGTAGGCAACAAACCATGGTATTAGCAGTGCCCATGACTTTGTCAACAACAGAAGTCACGTGTTTTCATATCACTTATACTTGTTGCAGAAACTATTATTTTACATTCATCTCAACTTTAAAATTATGGTAGTTGTAAGATTCTTCCTTAGATCTTATTACTTATTGTGCTAATAAAGAAGTCTGGATATTATGATATTGCAACATTAAATTATTTTAATAATTATTTTAAATATATTTAGTGTCCTTTATAATCCTATATGTTTTGTTGTGTGCATTAAAAATAATTATCCTGAGAAGAGGTCCTCAGTCTTTACTAAATTGCCAAAGGAGTTCAAGGAAACAACAGTGGGTACAGCCTCCAGTTTAACAGTTCTCTTTTGAATATGAAGGTGTTTCTCCCTATTATTTTAAAATTTAGGGCCTGAACTAGGTCAGAAAATTCCCCAATTAATCTCCTGTTAAACATTTAAACTGCTTGGCACTGTGGCTGGCATATAGTAAGTCCTCAACAAGTGGCAGATATTATCTTAAAGTTTTTACAACTGCCTTGTTGTGCCAAAAGGAGGGAGTAGCTGCTGGCACTTGTGTGTTTTTGATTCCTCTCTTGGTACTTGGAGAGTTCCCTGAGAATATGCTCAGGCTGGCCTCATGGAGGGACATGGGAGACATGTGGATGTGAGAGGCCACCTGGAGGGGAACCAGTCAACCCAGGCGAGCCCATTCTAGACTCTCTTACTCCCAGCTGACGCTGCTGGCATAGACCTACCAGCTGAGCAGATGCATGACCAGTCCAGCGGAGATCAGCCAAGCCTGGCCCAAAACAGCAGAACCTCCTGGCTGACATAAATGTTCATTGCTATTTTTATGTTAACAAGTATGATGAAAATGAAACAACTAAGATGTATGTTGTAAACTTCAGTCATTTGTCAATCATGTGGGCAACTTCTTTGCAGAATCAGATAACAGTTTTTACAAACTGAAAAAAATATTTCCCTATTACACTGTGGTATTTATAATGTAAGGGCTATAAACATAACGTGAAGTCTAATATATGTTACTAACGTTGTGTTCATCACTTTAAGTCTAAAATGGCAGTAACTCAAGCCCTGATGCTGATTTCTACAGTGTGAATGATGAAAATAGTCCCACTACAGCTGACTGCTGGCTACCAATGTGATGTCAAATAATGTGGAATTGTATATGATGGAAGCACTGTATATTGAAGAGCATCTCTTCCCAGTTCTGAAAAGTTTTGAACCTTGGTGCATTTTAAATTTTGGATTTTCAGATTAAGGATGCTCAACCTATATAATGCAAGACATGTAAATAATATCAAAAGCATAAACAGCAGAAAAATATAGGATGTGATAAGTTTGAGTATCTTCGTTTTTAAGTGTAATTTGTAAGTTTATATAATTTAATTTTTAATAGGAGCTGTGGTTAACAGTCTCATAAAATTGCCTTTTTAAACAATTGGCTCTTGGGTGTGGTCTCTGCTGGCTCCAGTATACCCCTGGTTATATAGCACATTGTGGCAATGGCCAGCTGATAGATGGGTGAGGGAGTGGGGAGGTGGACAAGGGAAGGGAGGAAGGCTGATGAAGGGGGTGTAACTGTGCAGATTTGCTTGTGCAGACTACTGGGACTCCGTCCTCCTGGGGATCCTCTAAGAAACTCTGTGGAATGCATCTTAAATTATCTCCCTGGTAGATTGAGGGTCACTTCTGGGATAGTAAGTCCCAGGTACATCTGACCTGTTCTGCCTACAGGCTGAACCACTTGTGGGGCCAGAGGACACCCTCAGGCAGAGAGGTGCAGGAGATCGTTGGTGGGTATGAGAACTGTCTGCAGGAGACCTCTGGGTGAGTTGAGGGGATATGGGTGTGCCACCTTATACCCTTCTTTCTGGGCCTCAGCTCCCTCCTCTTTAAAATGAGGAAGGACAATCTCCAAGTTCCTCCTTGATCCTCTAATACAGTTTGAAGAATATGCTTGGCCCTGGAGAAGGATAGAGGACATGACTAGAATGGAAGAACCCTGCACTCTGTATCTTTTCAGGGTGGTAAGGTAGAATGTGTTACTCTGGGCCTTGCTTTATCCTCATCCTCTCTTCCCTGAGGTGCCAAAGGAGAGGGGCGAGGAAGAAGACCATAGAGGTCTAGTGTGGTGGCTGGTGGTCAGTCCATGCAGGGTGAATTTGCCCTTCCTCCTCCTCGGGGCCCCAGAAAGTCTGTCCTGCAAATGAGCTGTTCCGTGTCTGATTGCTACTCCCCAGGTTGGGTTTCTAGACTTTCATGACACTCAGGTTACTGCACGGTCTGGTTCAGGGTATCACTTTCTGAGACATCCTCTCCATCAAGCCTCTTCGGCACTCTCTCCAGAGGCTCTTGACCCAGATACTCAGAGAATACTTGGTTCTTCTTGGCAGAAAAGCAACATAAAGTGAGTTGGTGAAACAGGAGGTCCAGCAGAGGACTTCCAAGAGCTTTTTGTCTCTACTATTGGGACTCCATTGGGATAACAAATATGTCAGAATTTATGCAGCCAAGTGAGTGTTGCCCGTCCAGGTGGCCATGTTGGAACTGATTAAAACATAAATGTAACTATTTTTTTTTCTTTCCAGAATAGTTTTGTATAAATCACAAACGAGAACAATTCATATTGCAACCACTTTATTTACCAGTTTTTGGTCCAGGTGACTTTTTTATTTTTTCCAAGTCTAATTCATCCACCAAGCTTGAAGGTAATAGAACCATCCGCACAATACTTTCTGCATTCCAGGTACGGTGCTGAGCACATTCCATGAATTTTCTCATTCACAATCCTGTGAAGTAGTTGCAATTATTTTCTGTTTTTACAGCTAGAAATGAGGTACAAAATGAGGCATAAAAAGTTAATAAACCGGCTATAAGTCACATAGCTAGTAAAAGGTGAAGCTGAAACTCATACCTAGCACTAAGACCGCAGAGTAGACTCTTAACTACTAATGAATTTCTTATTAATTGATCCATTCAGTAATATTATGTGTCAGACACTGTCCAAGGCATTAAGGATTCCTCAAAAAACAAGACAGGCAAAAATTCCTGCTTTCTTGGAACTTAAATTCTATTGGAGGAGGCAGAAATAAAGAATAGTATACTAGATGAGTAAATGACAATGGTAGTTAGAATGTCATTTAGAAAACAAAAGGGCAAGTTGCAGGGGATTGGATGGCTAGATGGAAGTTGAAATTGTAAATGGGGTGGCCTACATAGGCCTTATGGGCAGATTTGAAGGAGTAGAGCAAGTGAGCCATATATTATCTGAAGAAGACTATTTTAGGCGAAAAACAGCCAGTGGAAAGGCCCTGAGGCAGGAGCACACCTGGCATGTTTGAGAAATGGGGGTTGGGCACAGTGGCTCACGCCTATAATCCCAGCACTTTGGGAGGCCAAGGTGGGAAGATTGCTCTCAGTCCGGGAGTTCGAGACCAGCCAGGGTAACATAGTGAGACTCCTGCATCTACAAAATATAAAAAATTAGCTGTAGTCTTAGCTACTTTGGCGGCTGAGGTGGGAGGATCACTTGAGCCTGGTAGTTTGAGGCTGCAGTGAGCCATGCTCATGCCACTGCACTCCAGCCTGGGCAACAGAGTGAGACCCTGTCTCAAAAAAAATAAATAAACAAAGAAGAAACAATTGGGTACATCTTTGCTATGGTTTGAAAGCTGTGTCTCCTCTAAAATTCATATTGAAATTTAATCCCCAATCTAACAGTATTAAGAGGTGAGGCCTTTAGGAGGTAATTAGGCTGTGAAGGCTCTGCTCTCGTGATGGGATTCAAGCCTTATAAAATGGCTTGAGGGAGTGTAATTGCCCTTTTTCTGTACTTTTCCATCCCTCTGTCGTGTGTGAATGCAACATCTGTCCCCACCAGAGGATGCACACTCAAGGCGCCATCCTAAAGGAGAAACCAGACCCTCACCAGACATCAAACCTGCTAGTGTCTTGATCTTGGACTTCCCAGCCTCCAGATCCGTGAGAAATAAATTTCTGTTGTTCATAAATTACCCAGTCTCAGATATTTTTGTTATACCAACACGAACAGATTAAGTAACTTCTAATTGTAAAGGAACTTCTAGGCTGTTGTGAGGACTTTGGCTTTTACCTTGAGATAAATGGAAGGGACATTGCAGGATTTTGAGCAGAGGTGTGATGTGATCAGACTTCTATTTGCACAGGCTCACAGCTGTGGAAAACAACTGTAGTGCAGTAAGGACAGTTATCTGTTCTTATATACAGATATAACCAGACCTTGTTACAGGTACGGGTGAGAGACGGTAATGGTTCAGACCAGACCCAAAAGGGATGTCTGTGCATTCAGCAGTTGCATTAGAAGTTGCTACCTGGTATGTTAATTTTTTTCCCAACTGAGCAAAGTCTGAGCAAAGACAGTTTAAAGGGCTGGGCTATGTCTCTTTATAATAGCTTTAGGAGCAGCAGAGGAACCAGGAGAATGTGTCTGGCAGCGAAAACAGTCACCATTGTGGCTGCTTACCAAACTTCCAACAGAACCTTGCAACAGGAGTTCCATGAGAGGAAACTCTAGACTCGAACTAGCCTAAGAAAGGTCAAGAGAGGCTCTAAGGCAAGTTACAAGCTGCACATTGGAAAGGCTGAGAAAAATGTAAATAGGATGGAGCTGGCAGACTTGTGAAGGTTAGGTTTCTTTGATTCCATAGGCCTGCAGTAGATGAAGGTCTGTGTCAGGCAAGGGACAGAGGCAGAGTATGGCCAGAGACTGGCAGCCAAAAGTCCAGAATACAGGAAGGTGGAGCAGAAGAGGAGTGCTAGTCTTCAGACATGAGACAGGGTTTGGGATCCAAGGTTTGGAGAGACAACAGAGTGAAGCCACCAGCAAGCGGTACATCGGGGCTGCGAGAGCCAAGCAGTGACTCTGCTCTCTGTCCTGGCTTTCAGGTGCTCTCCTTTGGACATGGATTAACCCATGGCACAAGGCATGATTCTGCAGAGCTCTTGTAGATAGTGTTACAATTCTATAATTCTTTTTTAAAGGAAGCTCAGTAAAGGCCTCCCCAGATTATCAACCTCCTTTGGTTTTCCCAGTATCTTACCACCTGTGTCCGTTGCAAAGACCTTTATCTTAACCACCTGTGTCCATTGCAAAGACCTTTATCTTACCACCTGTGTCCATTGCAAAGACCTTTATCTTACCACTTATGGACATTGCAAAGACCTTTATCTTACCACCTATGGACATTGCAAAGGCATTTATCTTACCACCTGTGTCCATTGCAGAGACCTTTATCTTACCACCTGTGTCCATTGCAGAGACCTTTATCTTACCACCTGTGTCCGTTGCAAAGACCTTTATCTTACTACCTATGGACATTGCAAAGACCTTCTACCCAGCTGGTGGCTCAGACACTAATCCCAGGACTCATCCTCGATGCCTCTCTCTACCTTACCTCTTCTGTCCATTGCATCAGCAGAGACTTGCAACTCAAACTAGACCAATTATTGAGAAACCATCCCCTTCTATCCACCTCCTCTGCAACACTCTTCCTGCTACCCACCAGCCCAAGCCACCATCCTCTCTCACTTGGACAACCACATGGTCTAATGCTACCCTTATACCCTACAACTCATTTTCCACACTGCAGCCAGACAGATTTTTTTTTTTTGAGATAGTTTCACTCTTATTGCCCAGGCTGGAGTGCAATGGCATGCTCTCGGCTCGCTGCAACCTCCACCTCCCAGGTTCAAGCGATTCTCCTGCCTCAGCTCCAGAGCAGCTGGGATTACAGGTGTGCACCACCACATCTGGCTGATTTTTTTGTATTTTTAGTAGAGATGGGGTTTCACCATGTTGGTCAGGCTGATCTCGAACTCCTGACCTCAGGTGATCCACATGCCTCAGCCTTCCAAAGTGCTGGGATTACAGGCCTGAGCCACTGCACCTGGCCCAGACAGATCTTTTAAAACATAAATCAGATCTTGTCAATCACCCAGGTAACCCCCCGCATCCCAGTGGCTCCACATTACACCTAGAATGAAGTCCAAGTTCCTGTTGACCTTTCCTGCTTCATTTTCCCACTCTTCACCTCCTTCTCTCTGCTCCAGCTATACTGACCTTTCTGCTGTTCCATGTGCACTCTCAGCTTATCTCATTTACAGTGTTTGGGAAATAACAAGGGAACTTCCTTTCTAATGCCTCCTTCCTTCATACATAACTGGCCATTAAGTAGGGTGACCATTTGGCCTGGTTTTCCTGGGTCAATATTAGCACTCCCTTTTACTCTCAAGGTTGTCCCAGTTTAGACAATAAATTATTTAGTTATCTTATCATAAGAGTTTGGGCATAATCTATATGTGGTTCGTTCCTTCCTTAAACATATGTAGAGACCTACTAGGGACCAGAGATGTACTAAGTGCTGGGAGATGGAGATACCTGAAAATAAACCAACCTGTTTATGCCCTCAAGGAAAGTTCAAATATCTGCACAAACTCTGAAGAACAAAATGAAACAAAATCATAATGATGTGACCTAGACAATTGCTATTCTACAGACAAAGTGGCTGGCTATTGGCTTAAACAGTTTGCAGTTTACCCAGATGTTTGGTACCACCTAGACACTGCCTGACTTCCCTCTTCCCCATCAGTTGATCTCAGCCCTCCCTCTCCTTCCTTCCTGGTTATTCCCATTACTCAAGATTTGGCAGGTCTCATGCATGCACCATGCCAGAACTTCTTTACATGGAACATGATTAAGACCAAGGTCTTGGGTTTTTCCTGTCTTCTGACAATTCACTACACAATTTTCTTGTTCCCTGTTCCTTCTGACAATTCACTACATAATTTTCTTGTTCTCTGTTCCTTCCATAATTTTCTTGTTCTCTGAATTGGTCTTCCAGACCCAATTCAGCCAGGCAGGATCTAAATTAGCTTCCTGATGACCCTTGTATTGCTGCCAAAAGTGTTTTTGATTGCTTGGCCTCCAAGTTCCTGTGCTCTGGCTCCACAGTGGTGCCCTGTGGGAAGCACATGAGGCTTGCTGGCCCCTGGAGTGCTGTTTGTCTGCTGCAGTCCCCTACCACAGGGTGATGAAGCCCACCCTCCATGTGGGAGTGAGAAAGGCTCCGTGTGTGGTTTTGAGCAGGCCCAGGAGTTGGGGTGAGGATCAGGAACACTTAACCCTGTCTTTTTAGAGAAGCACTTCCGTGTGGTCATCTATCTCCACTGCTTTGTTGCAGAGGGAGTTGGTGACCATTTGCACAGGAAAGCATAAGAGGACCGAAATATACTCTACCTTATAATGACTCCTTTTTGGCCTACACTGAATTCTTAGAACCTCACCTATAATTTTACTTTGTACTGGTTTTATTCTTGATAAAAGATAACCTTTTAGCTAGCAAATGCATCAGGTGATAATTACATTAACTGAGCAACACATCATTGCCTATCACCTCTAGGGACATAGGTCTTAAAAGACTGGCATGTGTGTGGTGAGAATAGAGATTTCAGGAGAATTCGGGGTGATGGGGTTCCACTGGGCATGGGGAGTGCCTCTGAGCTGAAGTTAGGAGATTGTGTGAGGGAAGGCCCTGGAAGAAATTCAGGGTGTTGCTGGAACAGTGGAGACATTTCAGAACAACCACCTGGGGCGACTAGGGCATACCCTGCTGACATTTACTCAGAGTGTGGCTGGTAAAGGGCTGGTGGCAGTCAGTGGGAAGACTTTCTTCCCTTTGTCTCTCAAGAAACCAAGGAAGTGGAAGGTGGAGAGAACATTTCACCCTGTGCTCTGGAGAGCTTCTGCAGGCTGAGGCGAGATGGAGAATCAGGGCAACGCCGACTGCACTCCTGGCTTCAGGAGAGTGGGCATCGAGAGAACACAAATCCCTCACCAGACGCAGAATTCCCCACATTTTCTCAAGGGCAGCAGGGCCATGTTTACAGAAAAGTTAGACTTTAGCTTCGGGAGGCCGAGGTGGGTGGATCATGAGGCCAGGAGTTCGAGACCGGTCTGGCCAACATGGTGAAACCCCATCTCTACCAAAAATGCACACAAAAATTAGCTGGGCCTGGTGGTGGGCACCTGTAATCCCAGCTACTCTGGAAGGCTGAGGCAGGAGAATCTCTTGAACCGAGGAGGCAGAGGTTGCAGTGAGCTGAGACTGTGCCATTGCACTCCAGCCTGGGGGACAGGGTGAGACTCCATTACCCCCCCCCAAAAAAAAGAGAGAAAAGTTAGACTTTAAATCCACATCCTATTAATAGACTCTGTAATATAGGGAGACAGATGACTCCTACTGTGAGTATGGGGGTTGTGACTTGATTGCTGGCTGCAGGAGGTACTTTATTATAAGGCATTATTGAATCCAGATGTCACACACCCCATGGAGGCTGCCTGCATGAGACTTCCCACCAAAATCTCCCCTCTACTGGGGCAGAGAAAGGGCCTCAGGAGAAAGGACTTGGATCCATAGAGACAGTCATGCAGGGCTGGGACAGGGCTGCCTTTGGATGTCTCCAGAGTAGGATGGCTTGAGTCATGGTCTCGCAAGAGTAGGGAGGACTGGCCTTTCCCAGCAGTGGCAGGTGATCTGGCAGGGAGCGGGGAAGGAGCTGAAGGTTTAGCATTTCTTTACTTGAGAAAGGAAACAACGAGGGGATAATAAACCATATAAATGGAAAACATGTTTCTTAAAATAAGGCTGTATGTCAGCAGCAGACAGCGTTCATGAGACAAATTCTTTTGTGAGGACGAAGCTTCCCAAGAGTACCTGTGTGTGCTATTCACATACGTGAACAGTTCCACGCCCACATGCATGCACAGGTCCACATGAATACATCTGATATGGTTTGGATGTTTTGTTCTCTCCAAATCTTATGCTGAAATGTGACTTCTAATATTGGAGATGGGGTCTGGTGGGAGGTATCCGGGTGTTGCGGGAGGATCCCTCATGAATAGCTTGGTGCTATCCTCAAGGTAATGAGTGAGTTCTCTGTGAGTTCACATGAAATTTGGTTGTTTAAAAGAGCCTGGTACCGCTCCCCCACCCTCCTACTGCCCCTCCCCACCCCCGTCTTGCTCCCTCTCTCGCCATGTGTTATATGGGCTTCCCCTTCTGCTTCTGCCATGATTGTGAGCTTCCTGAGGCCTCACCAGAAACCAAGCTGATAGGAGTGCCATGTTTGTACAGCCTGCAGAACTGTGAGCCAAATAAACCACTTTCCTTTATAAATTGCCCAGCTTCAGATATTTATTTGTAGCAACACAACAGACTAACACAACTTCCTTGTACATAGAAATTATAGAACACTCTTATGTAAACAAATAAATGTTTGTGTCTATACCTAGACACAAATACACATAATCTTGGAGTTCCTTTGCTACATAAACATGCTTTGTATGTAATACGGAGCCAGAAACCAACTCCCAATTTTCTACCATTAGCCACTCTTTTATCCAACATGTTTTTTTTTTTTTTTTTTACCTAAGAATGGCTCTTTTTCTTACCAAATATAATTCAGTGATCATCAGTTGATCTGTGCATATGAAATGCAATTATATTGTAATTGTCATTTACTCCCCACCCCCCAAAATGCTGAAAATCGATTAACTGTGAAAGGAAAGAACAACAACAAAAAAAACCTGACCCCATGTCAACCTATATTATTCATTTTAAAGTCAAATAAAAACGGAGGTTGTAGAAATGTGCCATTTGGTTTATTTGCATCTTCTTAATGATTGGTACTGACACTTGTAAGTTGGCTGGGTTTCATTGCTGTTGTTGGTTTTCCCTGGCATAGATGAACTGACTTGGACAAGTTGGAAGTATCCTTGATCTGACTCAGAGGGTGGCTGGGAAAGGGGTGGTCGTGCTGTCAGTGGGAAAGTCATTCTTCCTGTCTCTCAAGAAACCAAGGAAGTGGAGGGTGGAGAGAACATTCCGCCCCATGCTCAGGATAGCTTCTGCAGGCTAAGGAGAAATGGAGAATCTCTTCTTAGCCCGGTGTGGCAGAGCCAGGTGTGGGTCATGGCTTATAATCCTCATACCCACTTTTGCTGTGTGTGCGTCTGCATACACACACACACACACACACACACACCCCATGCACTGTTTAAATATCTTATTTTTAGCCCTTGAAAACCTATAATAAAATTGAGGATGTTTTGTCTGGTGGCAGAGTACTGTCCTCAGTAAGGGATTCTATGAAATCCATGAACTGGGGTTTGTGATTCAGGCTGGCACTTCATTTTTAATGCGAAAAAGGTCTCCTTTTGGGGTGTGTATTCTATCCCTCCAGATTGTAGGAGACATAACAAGTGGTAACTCTCTAATGTGACTTCTAGAACAAAACTTGTGTTCAGGCAGTCTCTCAGGCCTCCTGAAGCCAATGAACAAATTAACCTTTCAGAACTGAGCTCCCACTAGAGTGTGGGGTTTTGCTGTTAATTAATACTTGAAAGAGAAACCCTTCGTGTCTCAACCATTTGGCTGAAAAGCTTGATCAAATGTGTTACACTTTCTGGTAAATTCCATGACCATACTTGGATCTTTATTATTGAGGATCCTATAGAAAGAAAGACCAATGCATTTGATAAACAGAAGATGAAGCTATAGAAGAAAGGAGATTCTTCATGCAACTGGGACTTTTCCCTTTCTTCCTAAATTCCTGATATCCATTTGCTTTCTTATTATGGTGATGATGATGGTAACGAATTTGAAGACTTCTACTAGGAACACTGACACCACTAAATGTCTTCTCCGTGCCTGGCACTGTGCTGAGATCTTTTACTGCAGTACCTCAGTAAGCCTCATAACAACCCCTTTTATCTCAAAAGAAACTGAAGCTCAGAGAGGCTAAGTAACTTGCTCAAGGTCTCACAGCTGGTAGGCTGTAGAGTGTAAATCAATTCAGGTCTGTCTGACATGTGCTATTAATTATTGTAGCTTTTTCTCAAAAGGGAGTATCTTGAGGTTTTAGCAAGTTAGGTTAACAGCTGCTTTATACTGTGTGTGTGTGTGTGTGTGTGTGTGTGTGTGTGTGTTTAGATCCATTCAATATAAAACCAAGTATTTTACTAAACTTTTTTTACTTGCCCCATCACAGAATTAAAATACTTGAGCAGAGCTATAGTAACCAAAACAGCATGATACAGGCATAAAAAGAGACACCCAGACCAAAGAAACAGAATAGAGAACTTTGAAACAAACCCACACACCTGCAGTGAACTCATTTTTCACAAAGGTGCCAAGAACATAACTGAGGAAAAGACAGTCTCTTCAATAAATAGCGGTGGGTAAGTGGAGTATCCATATGCAGAAGAATGAACCTAGATCCCTATCTCTCACTATATACAAAAATCAAATAAAATGAATTAAATAATTAAATTTAAGACCTTAAACTATGAAATGACTACAAGAAAATATTGGGGAAATTCACCAGGACATTGGTCTGGGCAACGATTTTTTGAGCAATATCCCAAAAGTATAGAGGACCAAAGCAAAAACAGACAAATGGGATCATATCATGTTAAAAAAAACCCTACACAGCAAAGAAAACAATGAACAAAGTGAAGAGACAACCCACGGAATGAGAGAAATTATTGGCAAACTACCCTTCTAACAAGGGATTAGTAATCAAGATTCATAAGGAGCACAAATGACTCTATAAGAAAAAAAATCTAATAATCTGATTTAAAAATTGGCCAAAGGTTTTAATTGATATTTCTCAAAAGACATGCAAATGGTAAACAGGCATATAAAAAGGTGCTGAACATCACTGATCATTAGAGAAATGCCAATCAAAACTACAATGAGATATCATCTTGCCCCACTTAAAATGGCTTTTATCCAAAAGACAGGCAATAACAAATGCTGGTGAAGATGTGGGGAGAGGGGAACCCTCATACACTGTTGGTGGGAATGTAAATTAGTACAAACACTATGGAGAACATTTTGGAGTTTCCTCAAAAAACTAAAAATAGAGCTACTGTATGATCCAGCAAACCCACTGCTGGCTAGATACCCAAAAGAAAGGAAATCAACATATTGAAGAGATATCTGCACTCCCATGTTTGTTGCAGCACTGTTCACAATCCCCAAGATTTGGGAGCAACCTAAGTGTCCATCAACAGATGAATGGGTAAAGAGAATATGCTTAGGCACAATGGAGTACTATTCAGCCATAGAAAAGGAGATTCAGTCATTTGCAACAACATGGATGGAACTGGAGGTCATTATGTTAAGTGAACAAGCCAGGCACAGAAAGACAAACGTTGCATGTTCTCACTTATTCACTTACTTGTGGCATCTAAAAATCAAAATAATTGAACCCATGGAGATAGAGAGTAGAAGGATGGTTACCAGAGCTGGGAAGGACAGTAGTGGGCTGTAGAGGATGGTTAATGGGTACAAAAAAATTGAATGAATGAATGAATAAATAAGGCCTAGTATTAGATAGCATAACAGGGTGACTAGTCAAAAATTTAACTGTACATTTAAAAATAAAGAGTATAACTGGATTGTTTGTAACACAAAGAATAAATGCTTAAGGGAATGGATACCTCATCTTTCATGATGTAATTATTACATATTGCAATCCTGCATCAAAACATCTCACGTTCACCATAAATATATGCACCTACTATGTACCCACAAACATTAAAAATTTTAAGAAAACACAAAAAGAAGTGAGCAAAATATCTGCAAAAAAAAAAAAAAAAAAAACACCCAAATAGGTTGATGATTTGACATCCTCTCTCCTGATTAAAATAAAAATCCATGTTCTTGTACCCCTTTAATTTTTTCTTTTTGTTTTGCTGTTTCCTGTCCATTAACCTCCTAAAATTGCTTGAGTCAAAAGGTTTTGCAGTGCCTGTGGTCTTTCCTTATGGGTGAGTTGTGGCGACTTAAAGACTACCAAGAAGATATTTAAAGCTTCTGTCAATTTCTTTGAAAATAGCAGAATTTAAAAAGTGGAATTTCCCTCTGTCAGTGGCTGCTTTCTAGAGGAAACCTAACCTCTGGGGATCTTTGCCAAGAATAAATGGAGGGGGGTATTATTTGCCAGCCATTATCTTTGAGTTCAGACAGCCTCCTCCTGTCTCCTGGCCCCAAGGTATAAATAGAGACACAGGAGACTGGTGAGATCTTGCTGACAGTCCTTCCAAACTTCCAGAAAGGATGACACTGCCTGTAGGACTCTGTCTCGTGGGTGGGCAGCTCTCCTGTCAACAAGGACTTGTTTTCAGAACAGTGGCCCCTCTGGCTTCCCTTGGCATCTGTGCACCTGCCCATCCACCTGTTTCCTTTTAGGCATTTTTTAAGGTACTATACATGAGAAAATGAGCAAGAGTGGCTTTTACCTTCCAGGAGTTCCAGTGTACTTGAGGAGACAGACACAAAACTAGATGACAATATGACATTAAGTCTTTGGAGAGTATGGATGAAGGCCATGGGAACAAAGGAGAAGGGGCTATAGGCACTACCTGGGGGAGTCCAGGGAGGCTTCACAGAGGAGGTCTCATTTGAGCTGGACCCTGAGGAATAAGAAGTCGCTTATCAGATGGGACCAGCATAGCCAAGAGACCAGATTTGCTAAACCAGCTATGGTATGTATTTGGGAAAGGGTTAACAAGTGGATGTGACTTATTCATTCTACCATCTATTTCCATACAGTTTGTAACTTGTGTCCTTGGATGAGAAGAGAGTTAAGGAAAACAGAATCCCCTTCCCTGTCTAGCTTGGCAGCATTGCCCTTCTTGTTGAAAGCATTGATTTATTTGCTTTCCCCATCTGGCCTTCCAGGCTGAAGCACTGAACATTTCTACTCTTTTTTTTCTTTTTTTTTAAATGTACATTATTCTTTTGGAAAACTGTTTTGCGGAATTTGAAACACAATACTTCCACTTCTTTTGTTTTCCTTAATCAAAAGTCTCTGCTGTCACTGGCAGTTCCGCATTTCTTCCTCTCCAGCTTCCCCCAGGGGCACACTTGGAGACTGGAGATGGGCTGGAAGTGTCTCTTGTGCAATCGCGGGAGACTGCGATTGCCCCGGGAGCCAGTTCGGACTCCTTTAGTGGCCTTGCCCCTCGAGGTCCATCAGGATGAACTCTTGTCTCGGCTTTGCTCTTTGGGGAGATTTTTCTGTAAACGTGTCCTCTTTGGAAGAACAGACATTTTCTGGGCTTTCTTCCTTCCCTTGAACCACCAGCCCACACCATCCATTCTCCATCCACTGTGCATTGTTTTCCATTGTGTTCTCTCTGTGCCTTTGGATCCCTGATCGGGTGTCTGTGTGTGACTTGGGAGTGGTGTTGGGGGCAGAGGGAAAGGAGAGGATTGTTCAGTATTAGCGGACAGGACAGGAAGAGAATATAGACTTATAATGAGGGTTTTGATGCCACTGACCCCTAATTGTCAGTGTTCTTGGTAGGTACCCCTACTGTTAATAACTCAAAAGGTCAGGCAGTTAAGCATTATTTGATTTTAGAATACATTTTTTTTGGAGACAGTCTCACTGTGTCACCAAAGCTGGAGTACAGTGGTGCGATCTTAGCTCACTGCAACCTCCGCCTGCCAGGTTCAGGTGATTCCTGTGTCTCAGCCTCCTGAGTAGCTGGGATTAAAGGCATATGCCATCATGCCCAGCTAATTTTTGGATGTTTAGTAGAGACAGGGTTTCACCATGTTGGCCAGGCTGGCCTGGAACTGTTGACCTCAAGGGATCAGCCTGCCTTGGCCTCCCAAAGTGCTGGGATTGTAGGTGTGAGCCACCATGCCCAGCTGATTTTAGAATACATTTCTTAATCGACCTTTGATTTCTTTATTGTTTGGTCAGGAACCATGGGAAATTTCAGGATTTTAAAGAGCATTAGTCCTGCTGCATTATTGTGAGGTGAGAAAATCAGGAAGCTAAAGTCAGGTGCGAGAGCTGGGAAAGGCTAGCATTGCGTATCAACGTCCCAGACAGAGGCTTTATTTTGTGCAAATCATTTGGCCCAGCCTCGTTTTGCTCAGGCATTCCTTATCAAGATATTTACCAGCTCTTTGGTTGCAAGCAACAACAGCCATGCTGCCATTCTTAATGAAAACATACCCTCAGCCCTATAGGTGGCTTCCTTACTGGGTGCCAAAGTGAAAATCCTATGACACAGCTCCCTTATTTTAGTAGACACAGAATGTCAGGGGGATGACTGAGCCCAGAGGCCATCTGTTCGAACCCTGACGTGCAGATTGTTCACTAGCTTTTCTGACGATGTATGCTGAATGGCAGAAATAGGACTAGAGCCCTGGACTCGTTAATTTTTAGCCCTGCACTGCTTCTACTTCACTGAGCCACCTTCTGTGTGTGTGAGTGCTCCTTTAACAACCACAAAGTGATTGGGTTGTTGCTAACCACATTATCGGAGCTTCTGCTGCAGTGGTTCTCAACTCTGGCTACGTATTCACATCAGGAGGGGAGCATTTCAAATGTACCCACACCCAGGTCTGACTCCAGAGCCAGAGTTTCTGGATGTTGGCTCCCGGTATGAGTATCTTAAACAGTTTCATGATCTAATTCTAAAATTCTAACAGAGAGGATTAAGAACCCTTGTTCCAGGTTGGAGGAGGAAATAGAGCCTTTCCTAAGAATTCTTAATTTGCTGACTGGACAGCAGAGTTCGCTAATGCAAACCTAATATCATTCTTTGACCTGAGAAGATAGTCTCTCCAGGGACAGGTTAAAGCCTAAGCAAACATTTTTTTTCTTACTCCAAATTCGCAAGTGATTCAGATATTCCCTGACTAATTTAGAAAGGAATATGAGGCTCAGAAACCTGACAGAAATACAGAGACTTTCTTTCTTTCTTTTTTTTTTAAAGTGACTTGCACCATCAGCAGGGCTAGAGATCCCATCCTCCCTTGTCCTGCTCTACCTCCAATTGAAATTTGAGAGTAAATTTGTTTTACATTAGTGATAATTAATGTCAGATCCTGGATCTATTTATTACAATAAAGCAGCTGTTTATAACAGAAACGGCTCAGGCTTTGTCATACAACCTGTTTTTTCAAAATCCTGCAAAGGTGTTTAAAGGATAACAACTGAAGCTGTACACTCGCTTCTAGGATCATTCCTGCTTCCCCCTTTTCTCTTTTGAGGGGAAGGTGGGGGGCTTGGGGAGAGGTAGCTGTGGGGTGTGCTGGACAGAACAGCTGCTCAGGCTGGTTCGGGACAGCACCTCTTCCCTTCTGAAGTTAGCCACGGTGGAATTATTGACAACATGGAAATCAGCAACTGCTACAAATTCAGGATCCTTTTTTCCTCCCCGGAGAACACGCTGTTAAATGTTTACCAGCATACCACATGTCACAGCTACTCTCTGAGGAGTTTCCAAATAAAAGATGTGAGTGTTTTTACCGGGGATTATATTTAAATTTTTTCTCCGAAGAAGATTCTGGATGCCTGTGGTATTAACATCAAACTTTCATAAGGTATCTAAAAGCCAGTTCAAACATCCCATGCTTGAAATCAAACATCCAGATTCCTATCTCCCCCAACTCTGAATATGTTCCTTCCATAGTCTTTCCCAGATCAGTAAATGGGAACTTCATTCTTCCACTTATTCCAGTGGAAAATCTTGGCGTCATCTTTCTCACACTCCCCATGCTGTCCAGTAGCAAATCCTATTGACTTTCCTTCAGAATACAGAACAGCCAGGACTTTTCAGCTCCACCATTGCCACTGGTCCAAGCCATCGTCATCCCTCATCTGGATGATTGCAACGGCCTACCGACTGGTCTCCCTGTTTCTACTCTTGTCCCTCCAAGTCTGTCTGCCACAGAGAACAGTGAGGATCATCTAAGCATGAGTGTCCGATTATGTTGCTCAAAACCCTCCTGGATCCATTTGTTACAATAAAGCTACTGTTTATAGTAGAAACGACTCAGGCTTTCTCATACAACCTGTAACTTCAAAATTCTGCAAAGGTGTTTAATGGATTTTGGATCCTTTAAACGTAGCCAGGGTTGAGAACCACTGTACCAGAAGCTCAGCCTTCCCATCTCACTCAGAGTAAAAGCAAGGCTTTGCCAGGCCCTGGTGATCTTTCTGATTCTATCTCCTTCTACTCTCCCCCACTTTGGTGTCTCTCTCTCACTTGCTCTCTTTCTCTTTCTCTCTCTCTCTCCTTTTCCCCTCCCATCCCCTTGGCCATACTAGTTAATTTGCTTTTTTTTTTTTGCTTCTATCACTCCTAGAACATAAGCTCCAAGTATGCAGGGCTTTGCTTTGTTTGCTGCTATATCTTCAGCACCTGGAAGAATGCTTGGCATATAGTAGGCAATACTCAGCAAATGCATAAATGTTTGTGAGGGTGTACACACAGTGAGTGTGCGTGTGTGTGCATCAAGCCATATGAAATTGACAGTATGTGGCCACTTTTGACAGTTATTATTACTAGCCAGTATGGAGCCTCAACCATCGTTTAATTCAACTCTTAATTTTACAAATGAGGCCCTTGAGATCATTAAAGGGCAGATGACTTGCTCTAGGGACAGTTAGTGATGGGATCACGTTTTCCTTTTATAAGCAAAATGTTTTCATAAGCAGAACACCCAGATAATATCAGTCAGTGGTGTGTGGGATATTAGTCCTTCTCATGTGTTATGGTTTTTGTCTTCATCTCTGAGCAGGCTAGGAGAAAAGCTTTCAAAGAGACTTTCGTCCCCTTTGGATAGGATAATGCTTTCCAGAGCACTCAGAGAAGGCTTGGAGCTGCTCCTATACCATCGTCAATAGGGTGTCCTTCTGCACCAGTTGACTTAGGGCCAGGAATCACTTTCTGCTTACTGCTTTGGGCCTTTGGCAAGGAAGCTTGCAGCTCAGTGCCTTCGGCTGTCAAATCTGGACTTAACTACGAGACTTGAGCTAGGAACACTTGGAGCAGGCTTAGAGCATGTGTGGCTTTTAAAATGCCAAAGTCCCAGCTCTGCGAGCATCCTACTTCATATTGGTGCCAAGACCCCTTCCTGGAGAGTCAAGCCTTGAGGAGAAAAGATCTTCCTCCTCATGAAAAAATATGAGGGGGAATGCTGACTTCTTTGGGGAATCTACTGTATAGTAAAATTTGAATGGCTTCATCTGATGTTTCCCAATAAATAATGTTTGATGTGAATTTATTGCTTCATAAAATTTACTAGAAGGGAGAATAGGTGGTGGGAAGGCATTTGGATTGATTTTCAAATGAATCAGGATTTAAAAGCAATTCAGGGTGAAAACTCTCATGCTGACACCAAACAATAGCTATAGTCCTTATCAACAAAGCTTGAAGTTCTTCTTCTGTGATATTGTTACTCTGAATTCTTTAAAGGTTGCATTTGGCTTTACCCGGGAAGCTCTTTGCCCTTGGAATAATTTAGCTACAGACTTGCATGCTTGGGTTTGGGTAGTTATGAAGAATTTTCCTCAAAAATGGATGCAAAGACTCCTAAATGGCAGGCTCAATTTGTAGAGATACATTTCACAATTTTTCTTCCTGAACATTGGATCATTGGACTTCTCAAGGCTACACCTGACATCAGGATAAGTAATCTCTCAGCATGTCTGTACTAAAAACCCAGGGCTCTGTCCGCAGAGTTGTGGAAAAGTCTGCTAAAGTAATTCTGTGCTTACAGTTGTGCTAAGAGTTAGACTTTCATAAGTCTTACTCAGTAGCCATGTCTATACCTTCGTGCGTGGCCACCAAATTTCCTATCAGAGGTGGAGCAACCACCATGGCACATGTTTACCTATGAAACAAAACTGCACGTGCCACACATATATTCCAGAACTTAAAATTACACACACACACACACACACACACACACACACGTGGGTGTGTATATATAAATATATATAAGTATTATATATAAATATAAATTATTTCCATATATTATATAGATCATATATATATCTATATAATATATGGGAACATGTATATGGGTTCACTTCTTTAGTCGGCTCCCATATCCTCTACTATGGGCTTTATCATATCTTCCTTGCAGAGGCTGGAAGATTTCCCAGCCAGAAATGCTTCCAAAGCATGTGATCCACCTTTTCACTCTACAGTTTGAGCTTGTGAGTGCAGCTGTGGAGACTACTGGCTGGGTTCAAACCTCAGCTCTGTTAGCCATGGGACTTTGGAGCAAAATCTTCTCTTTGTTCCAGTTTCATCACCTGTAAGATAAGAACAATAATAATACTCCTGATCTTGCAGGGTTTCTGCAGGGATTAAGGAAGCTAATATAGGTAAAGTATTTGCAACCCAACACATAGCAAGCACTCAACAAACACCATTATAATTATAAGACTATCTCAACTTACCTACATTAAACAGCATCCCTTGATCATCAATGACTCTACTAGTACCATCTGCTTCTCCAAGATAATTACTTGTCTGTTCAAATCATTCATCAGGTTGGACTGCCATATGGTCATGTGCTTCATTTTGTAAGTGCTATATGATGGCATTTTTCTTGAGTGACCACTCTTTCTCTACTTCCAGTACTTTCTGGCTCATTCAGTAATAGCCTGGAAGTACTGTCATGGACTCTCTAGTCACTTTCCTTCTTATTCTAAAGAACTAAGGGTTTTTGTTTCTAATTAGACAATTAATATATTATAAACATACCCATGACCATGTTTTCTAGCTGTAAAGCAGTTTAATTAGAGACTGCTCATTGACAAGCCCTACAAGTGTTAGGCTGGTATTCTCTTAGGAAGGTGAAGCCACATATGCTTCATGAACTATTCCTGTCACTTATGGCAGGAGGTGGGAGCGGTACACTTTAGCAACCCTCTGACCAGGTGGAGGACACCTGGACAAGCACCTAGAGGATGTCAGATACAGTCCAGAATGCAAAGAAAGGCCAGAGGCTCAGGATGAAGTAAGCATTAGGATATCTGAATGGAAGCCACAGAAAGCCAGGACGGAGAGTCCCAGTATTGTACGCTTGAAACAGGAGCCCAAGGTCACTGCCTACAGGGTAGAGGAGGCAAGGTAGATATAGTGCAGCTGGTCAGGGAAAGGGTGACACAGTGAGCAATTTTTGAGACCTTGTTGGCTCAAGCCACTTTCCAAGGAAGGGCCAGGTGTGTACTTACGTGCTGCCCAATATCGAATAATTCCAGAACCTCCTTTAGGTCTTGGTTTACCTGTGTAAGGGATGAAAGGATACAAGCTTGTGTTATAATTCAATTATAATTAAAGTCTCCACCCACATTTGACTGCAGACAAGAACTCAGTAAACGCCCCCTCCCTGGTTTCCATGCAATGCTCTTCTCTGCTTCTCCTCCTACCTCGGTATTGCCTTCGCAGTCACCTTCATAGGCTCCTCTTCATTTCCCTTTTAAATGCTGATGTTCCTCAGAATTCTTAGGAGCCTTCTCTTCTCATTCTTCCCCTCTCTGTATAATCTTGTCTATATTTTTTCCTGTTTCTTAAAAATTTTATTGAAACTAGTCCTGAAAGACTTAAAATGTGAAAACCAGTCTCCTATACCAACTATGCCTATCCTGTGTCCATTCTCACGCAGCGGAGACAATGATTTTTCATTATTTTGGTTGTTTCTTTGATAGTTTGTCTCTTTATATAATATTTTCTGCTAGTTTTTTATTTATCAATTTCAGACAATTTCTGAAATTAACAAAATCCTTCTAACATAGATGAGAATTTCACTGTCTTGGCTCTCCCAGCACTCCCCTCTCTGATACCCCAAAATGCTTACATTTTTTGTTAAACCAATGATTAGCATTTATAATATCACAACTATATTCATACTATTCACTTTAAATTCAAGTAGAGGACTATGGTAAAAAAGACTAGCATCTTTTTTATGTCTCCTGGAGTCAATCAATAATCACTTCTAATTCTCGCGGATTCTTCAAGGTAGTTATTTATTCTTTCTTTCTTTCTTTTTTTTTTCTGAGTGCTGCATAAAATCTATCACAACCCTATCCATAGTTTTTTTCTAAATGCTTGCTCATATCTGGTTATATTTCAGTTCGCCTCCTTTCCTTTTTCTCAGTCCCTTTCACCATAGCCCTCCCTTTTCCTATTCTGGCCAGATCCTTTGTTCTCGAAATCCACTGGCGGGGTATTCCCATGTTTGGTGAAGAATACCTTCTGAAAGCTTCCAAAGAAAAGGTGCATGGGAGTTAAAATTCTTTGAGTCCTTGCTCACCTGAAAATGTCTTTAATTTACCTTCATAATTGATTGGAAGTTTGGATGGGTCTGAAATTATAGAATCAAAGCCATTTTTCTCTTGGAATTTTCAAGGCATTCCTTCATGGTGTTTTAGGTTCCAGTGTGGCACTTAACAAATCTAATGCTGCTCTTTGTTTTTTTCTTATTTTTCTTTTTAAGAAAAGGAATAAACTTTAAAAAAATATCAAAATGTAAGGTAATATTAAATTATAACTTCATGGATTTTTACAGATGTACTTGCCCATGTAATCTCACTCAGATCACCCAGAAGGTTCCTTTGTGTCTGTTTCCTGTCAATACTACCCCACCCCCATCCTAGAGATAACCACTTATCTGACAGCTGTCACCACAGATCAGCTCTATCTGTTCTTGAACTTCAAATATGGAGCCATACTCTTTTGTGCCTGGCTTCTTCTGCTCCATCTAGAAGATTCATTCATATCATTGTATGTATTAGCTGTTCATTTGATCTTATACCATATACCACTCTAGAATTTTTCCGTTCTTCTGTTGATGGACATTTGGGTTGTTTCCTGGTTTTGGCTACTATGAATACAACAACTATGAATGCCCAATGAACACACATCTCATTTCTCTCAAGTAAGCACCTGAGAGTGGAATTGCTGCATACTAGAATCAGAGATACTATCAGAGACTTGGACAGTTTCCCAAGGTAGATGAGCCACTTTTCACAATGTATTAAGAGTTCTAGTTGTTCCATTTCCTCCCAACATGTGGTATCGCCAGCCTGTTAAATTTTAGCCATTCCTGTGGCTGAGTAGTGACATTTAAGTTGTCATTTGCATTTTCCTAATGTGTAATCATGTTAAACACTTTTTATATGTTTACTGGGAAGTTATTCTCTTTTGTGAAGTGCCTATTCAAGTCTTTTGGTCACTAAAAAAATTGACTTGTTTTTCTTACTGATTTGTAATAACTGTTCATATATATTCTGGATGCAAGTCATTTTGATATATGTGTGGATACTATCTTGTCAGGGTATGATTTGCGTATTCACTTTGTTAGTGGTAAATTTAATTTTACCTAAGTCCAGTTTATTAATTTTTTTTTCAGTTTGGATTGATTCACTTTATTTATGTCAATGAAAAGATGTGACAGACAAACCGAGGAAATTGCTAAAAAAAAGGATTGAAACATAGGGGCTCTTTCTTCTTCAAAATTGTTTCTGTAGCAGCCAAAAATGTGTCTTGGGCATAATGTGTACGCAGTAAATATCTGTTGAATGATTACCTTAATAACTTAAACCAAAATAAAAAAAAAATTGAATGTTAGAAACTGTTTCTTAGTTTACCTTCAAAGTTGCTCTTTCTTGTACTCTTTCATCTTCCTTACTCAATCTTTTCTCACTCTCACTTTGGGAGCTTTTCTTTAGGTTTCTTCTTTCTCCTTGACCTCATTCATATGATCTCTTGTCTGTGATTTTTTTTTTTAATTTTTATTATTTTTTTATTGCATTTTAGATTTTGGGGTAGATGTGAAGAACATGCCAGATTGTTGCATAGGTACACGCATGGCAGCGTGATTTGCTGCCTTCCTCCCCTTCACCTATATCTAGCATTTCTCCCCATGCTATCTCTCCCTAAGTCCCCACTCCCTGTCCCTCCCTATTTCCCCCCAACAGACCCCAGTGTCTGATGTTCCCCTCCCTGTGTCCATGTGTTCTCATTCTTCAACACCTGCCTATGAGAGAGAACATGCAGTGCTTGATTTTCTGTTCTTTTGTCAGTTTGCTGAGAATGATGATTTCCAGGTTCATCCATATCCCTACAAAGGACATGAACTCATCATTTTTGATGGCTGCATAATATTCCATGGTGTATATGTGCCACATTTTCCCTGTCCAGTCTATCATCAGTGGGCATTTGAGTTGGTTCCAGGTCTTTGCTATTGTAAACAGTGCTGCGATGAACATTCGTGTGCATGTGTCCTTATAGTAGAACGATTTATAATCCTTTGGATATATACCCAGTAATGGGATTGCTGGGTCAACTGGAATTTCTATTTCTAGGTCCTTGAGGAATTGCCACACTGTCTTCCACAATGGTTGAACTAATTTACACTCCCACCAATAGTGTAAAAGTGTTCCTATTTCTCCACATCCTTTCCAGCATCTGTTGTCTCCAGATTTTTTAATGATTGCCATTCTAACTGGCGTGAAATGGTATCTCAATGTAGTTTTGATTTGCATTTCTCTAATGACCAGTGATGATTTTGCATTTCTCTAATGACCAGTGATGATGAGCATTTTTTTGTAAGTTTGTTGGCCTCATGTATGTCTCCTTTAATAAAGTGTCTGTTCATATCCTTCGCCCACTTTTGAATGGGCTTGTTTGTTTTTTCTTGTAAATCTGTTTTAGTTCTTTGTAAATTCTGGATATCAGTCCTTTGTCAGATGGGTAGACTGCAAAAATTTTTTCTCATTCTGTTGGTGGCCGATTCACTCTAAAGACCGTTTCTTTTGCAGTGCAGAAGCTGTAGAGTTTGATTAGGTCCCATTTGTCTATTTTGGCTTTTGTTGGCAATGGTTTTGGTGTTTTGGTCATGAAGTCCTTGCCTATGCCTATGTCCTGAATGGTTTTGCCTAGATTTTCTTCTAGGGTTTTTATGGTGTTAGGTCTTATGTTGAAGTCTTTAATCCATCTGGAGTTAATTTTAGTGTAAGGTGGCAGGGAGTGGTCCAGTTTCTGCTTTCTGCACATGGCTAGCCAGTTTTCCCAACACCATTTATTAAACAGGGAATCCTTTCTCCATTGCTTGTTTTTGTCAGGTTTGTCAAAGATCGGATAGTTGTAGATATGTTGTGTTGCCTCCGAGACCTCTGTTCTGTTCCATTGGTCTATATCTCTGTTTTGGTACCAGTACTGTGCTGTTTTGATTAATGTAGCTTTGTAGTATAGTTTGAAGTCCAGTAGTGTGATGCCCCCCGCTTTGTTCTTTTTGCTTAGAATTGACTTGGCTATGTGGGCTCTTTTTTGGTTCCATATGAAGTTTAAGGTGTTTTTTTCCAGCTCTGTGAAGAAGGTCATTGGTAGCTTGATGGGGATAGTGTTGAATCTGTAAATTACTTTGGGTAGTATGGCCATTTTCATGATATTGATTCTTCCTAACCATGAACATGGAATGTTTCTCCATCTGTTTGTGTCCTCTCTTATTTCGTTGAGCAGTGGCTTGTAGTTCTCCTTGAAGAGGTCCTTTACGTGCCTTGTTAGTTGTATTCCTAGGTATTTTATTCTCTTTGTGGCAATTGTGAATGGCAGTTTGTTCTTGATTTGGCTCTCTTTAAGTCTGTTATTGGAGTATAGGAATGCTTGCGATTTTTGCACATTGATTTTGTATCTTGAGACTTTGTTGAAGTTGCTTATCAGTTTCAGGAGATTTTGGGCTGAGACGATGGGGTCTTCTAGATATACAATCATGTTGTCTGCAAATAGAGACAATTTGAATTCCTCCTTTCCTATTTGAATACCCTTTATTTCTTTTTCTTGCCTGATTGCTCTGGCTAGAACTTCCAGTACTATATTGAATAGGAGAGGTGAGAGAGGGCATCCTTGTCTAGTGCCAGATTTCAAAGGGAATGCTTCCAGTTTTTGCCCATTCAGTATGATATTGGCTGTTGGTTTGTCGTAAATAGCTTTTATTATTTTGAGATACATTCCATCAATACCTAGTCTATTGAGGGTTTTTAGCATAAAGTTTATTCATTTTTATAATAGTGAGTGCATTTGTTGTTCTGTTTAAGAAATCTTTGCCTATGTCAGGCTCACAAAGATACTCTATGTTTTCCTCTGGAATCCTTATTTTATTACTTTTATGCTTTGATATAGGTTTGGATTTGGCCACTGGGTACATACTTGGAGGGTTCTTTAATCGGAAACTTGTCCTGCAATTCTGGGACATTTTGGTGGTGTTTTTTTTTTTTGATAATTTCCTTCATCTTTTTACTCCATTTTGATTCTAGAATTCCTATTGGTCCACAGTGGGATCTTTAGGATTGAGTGTCCAAGTCTTTAACCTTTCCATTCTTGTCTTGCATCTGACTTTTGCTGCACTTTCTAGAAGATTTCTTCAACATTACTGTACTACTTTCCTATTGATTGTTTTATTAGTTATCATTATTAATTTCCAAGAGCATTTTACTTTCTTAAGTGTTTTTTAGTGGGGCCAAGTCAGCTTCTCTGCAAGCGCTTTATATTGAGCCTTTTCATTTAAAAGTCAGTTTTCCCTAGCCACTTTCTTTTGAGTATGTAGGAAGACCATACTTTTTTGTCTCTTTGAAATTATGTGTAGCCATGTGACTCTATCTGGCCAGAGAAATATGAGTGGAGTTGTTGTGCTGAAGCATGCTTGTAAGTGGGAGTGCAATTCTCTATCTCTTCTGCCCTCTTCCAAGATAGTCAGCTCTATTCTATGTAATGGAGTCTCTGTTAGCCTGTGTCTCCGAATGACGATGAAGTTGAGCAGAATCCCCGACCTGTGCATGATGGACATATAACATGAGCAAGAAACAAATCTTTATTGTTTTAAGCTATTGAGATGTTGAGATTACTGCAGTGTAAACTAATTTATCCTGACAAACATACTTTCACATAGTCATTACCTGATCTCTTAATAATAGCAACTTACCATTTCTTTGACATCAAGGACCATATTATTACTTTTCTTTTTAGATTAGGCACTTAAAAGGTTTGTTAGTGAGTATAATGCTAGACAAAATATTTTTGAACACCTGTGAGGCACCTGGCACTGTACTAAGGATTTTACCCATATTATTTAATCCTCAACAACCCTATGGTAGGCGTGATTCCCATTTTACTGACAGAGAAAGAAGCTCAGAGGGGTTGAGGTGACTTTCTCAATGTCATACCACTGGTGAGAAACAGACTCAGCAACTAACCAAGTAGTTCTGATTCTTCAGCTCACACTCCTTCCGCTGCATTCTGCCCTGGGAGTAACAGATAAAGAATGTGCTGTCCACGGGTAGGTCCCCATCCATGCAGATATCCCGGTCCTGAACCTTGCATAGGACAACTAAACAAGCACCAAACAAATCCAAGTGTTAAGTAAGTGAGTTAAAAAAACTGGAAACATTTTTAGGATCTAATGGGAAATGGAGAATCCTTTGGGTAACTTTTCAGTTCTTAAGGAAAAGCCAGTCACATCCTGTGTTCAGTGAAAATCCCATCTGAAGCCCAGTACAGAAGCCGATTTCAGAGCACTGCCTGCTCAGCCCTGTTCTGGTTGGCGTGGCTGACTTCTGGAGCCATTTTCTTGGTGGCATTTCTGAACAGGTACTAATGATCAATGACAAGGCATGGTCACACAGTCTAGCCTCTAGCCCTGGTACTGCATTCTCAGAACGTATTTCCTCAAGGGTGTGTCAGCTGGGCCCTCAGGCAGCTGTTAGACAATGGGTTAAAGTAGACTGATAGAGGAATGAAGACACACTCCGAGCCTCATGAACTGTGGCTTTGAGCACTGTGACCCATTGAAGGAAAAACCACCACTAAGGGGCGGTACTCAGGCCAGAGAGAGCTTCCAAGAAGGAGGCAAAAGCAGCCTGAGCGACAAAGGGGCTGAATGTCACTAACTGCCCCATGGAGGGTTTTCCCATGTGTGGAGGGAGTGAATTTTGATAGAATGTCTTAAGGGATTGCTTCCTGGTTGATGTGACCCTCAGAGTTGGGCTTGGCCCTAGAACATTCTCATTTCCTTTAAACTGTTATTCTTGCCTCTCCATTGACTTTTATTTGCATTATTGGTGCATGCTTTCTACTCTGCACTTTGATAGTACGTAACATTCATTTGGTATTTTTTATGTATGATTTAATAAAATACATATACATATTTGGCGAAGTTGAATGTCATTTGCACAATAGTTTATATGTTTTTTGAAGACAGAGTGGGGCTTACATACCTTGGGCAGGCATCTAGCATGGAGCGCCACACATTTCTAGCTCTGTTGTCTCACCCAGTTTATGCCACTTCTTTGGGGAAACAGCTGCTGATGACCAACAGCATCTTTGATCCTGAGGGTATTAAGGATCAGAATACGTAATACAACATTCCTTTGCTAGTTGAGATCATTTAGATCCTGGTTTGAACAGCAAATTTTCCTGTGTTTTGATAGAGTTCAGATAGCAAGGGTTTCAATTGTACAGGAATTTAATGTATAGAGGTGACTGAGTGACAACACGGAGGGGTCAATGCCATCAAAAGAAGAGTTTATTATTTACAGTTTTCAGGAGGAGGGGACACACCCCGCCAGACAGATCCACCTGGGGAAGCACCAGGGTCGGTCAGGAGGCAGACAGCATCAGCACAGCCTTTATCATGGTCTCTGCAGGCAAGGCAGGCAAGGCAGGGTATTTAGGATTGACTGGCTCTAAATTATAATTTTGGTGGTCTCCAGTTATCTGGTATCTGGCCCTGGGGTGATTTAGGGCAGTGAAAGATTGGCTTGGTGAGTGAGAGTTCGATAAGGTAGATGAATGGGAATATGGGTTTTGTATTTCTTGGTTTGCACATGAAATGTGCTCAAAGGCAAGTTGTTTTCTATTTGTAGGAATAAGCTCATCCTGGGAGGGGCAGTCTCTCCCTAGCCAGCAAGGTCCCCAAGATACCAAAGCATCATAAAATATAGATAGTAAGAAACATGATTAATACAAAAAACTTCTTTCTATAGAAACAGGACTAGAAAATTCTGAGAACCTTTTCACCTATACCAAGTCCTGGTTTACTCTTCCCAGCAATACTACGAGGTGGGTGTTATCATCCCCATTTTACAGAGGAAGAAACTGAACCTCCTCACCCTAGGTCAGCCAGCTGGCAGCTGAGGGATTAGAGACTTAATCTCCAATTCCGCCACTGCGCCTTGGGGTTTATTAAACCACACAGAGAAGATAGTTTGGCTCCACCTGCTGCTTGAGGCTGCATTGAAATTAAGGCCCTTGGAATGTGAGTGGCAGTAATTAGGCCTCTGAGTTTAGGACCAGGCTGAGAAAAGGAAAGGAAGTTCATGTCTGGGCTAGTGCTCACAGGCCCCACGCTTCCTTTATTCAGCTGGGTGTCAGCAGGAAGGGTTGACTTTTTTTTCTTAAGCTAAGCTTCCAATTTGGACATACATCAAAATCCAAGGCGAGGCCTGAAACCTTGGGTGTCTGTGAATTTAACATGTTTGTAGCTGCTTGAGGCTGCTTGGCAGGCCAGTGACAAGGTTATGGGGGTGGCCAGGCTGTGCCCATTGACGTGTGCCTGTAGCTGGACACTCAAGCCAAACCCAGCGAAGAGTGGTCCCAGGAGTAGGGAGTCAGCCCCTGGCGAGGAATATGGTTGGCTTGAGAGGGTGTGAGCACAGTTTGATTCCTTCCCGCATGGACAGTTCCCTTGTCTTCCTGTGCGTGTGTGATACACCCGAGACTTAAAACTTTGCCACCTATCTATTTTAGATTGCATGTTGAAAGCAGGATTGCTGAAAATATAATGTTGCTTCAATGACTGCCCAACAGCACCCTTTTTTTCCAAGTAGGGTGCCTTTGAATCATCTAACAAGGGCCAGCCAAGGGAGACTCCTCTTTAGGAGTAAGACCAGCCACACTGTCCAGAGGAAAGCAGATTTTTTTTTTTTGAGATGGAGTTTCACTCTTGTTGCCCAGGCTGGAGTGCAATGTCTCGCTCGATCTTGGCTCACCACAACCTCCTCCTCCCGGATTCAAGTGATTCTCCTGCCTCAGCCTCCCGAGTAGCTGGGATTATAGGCATGTGCCATTGCTCCCAGCTAATTTTGTATTTTTAGTAGTAGAGATGGGGTTTCTCCATATTGGTCAGGCTGGTCTTAAACTCCCGACCTCAGGTGATCCGCCTGCCTTGGGCTCCCACAGTGCTGGGATTATAAGCGTGAGCCACCGCGCCTGGCCAGGAAAGCAGATCTGAAGTGTGTGGGGACTCTGGAGCTAGACCATGGGCCTTCTAATCTTGGCACTGCCACTTCCTGTGACCTTGGGCAAATGACTTAAGAAGAACTAACACTGGACAGCTTTGCAAAGCCCTTTACATAGAATAACTTGTTTAGTCCTCAAAATCAATTCTAAGGAAGGTAGAGTACTGCCCCTATTTACCGAAGAAGAAACTGAGGCAGAGGGGATTACATAACATACAAAAGCCAGACCCTAATAAATGGCAGAACCCATATTCAGATTCCTGCAGTCTGGCTTCTGTGTCCATGGCTTAACCACACCCACTACACTTTCCTGCTGCACTTGAGCTTGCAGCATGTTCATTTCCTCACCTGAAACATGCCTGTTATAATCACCCCTGTTAAGGGGCCTGCTGAGGGATATATTGGGATAATGTGTAGAATGGGTTTGACACCCACTAAGTGCTCAAACAGTGTTAGCTTTTATTATTCATCATAAGCTGGCACGTCTTCCACTTTTTTGTATTGGTTATTTTTTCTCCTGCTCCTTCTCTGTGGCCATAGAAAGTAGGAGGAAACAGAGGGCTTATATTCTTAGCTAAGTTTAGAAAAAAAAAAAAATACCCTGGAACATACAGTAGCTGTACTAATGTCCAGTATACCTTCTGACCTTGGTAAACCTCTGATGGGCTCTCTCCCTGTGCAGTCTCACTAGCCACCCTTCCCACTGAGTCTGAGGCCTCGCGTCTGACAGGGTCAGTCAAGAGTTGTGGACATGCAGGAGCCCTGGTGCGACCTTGGGTGGCTGACCTGTGACAGTGCCCAGGCGCTGAGGAGGCATTTTCTCTCAGGTGGGCTTATTCTTTGTGCTGTGTCTATTCCCCTCCAGCTGCCCCCACCTCCCAAAGCCACCAAAGCTCAGAGAAGCACGATGATGGTCCCCCAGGGAGGAGAAGGGCAGAAAACTTCTTCTGGGTGGGTTCTGTGCAATCAAAGGAAGAGACAGGAATGCAGGCAGTGACCCTGGATGATTTTCCAGGCTTGTTCTGGTAATCTAAGTGAACACTCTCTTAGCCCATCCCTAACTCCCAACATTTTTCTCCCCTTGATTACCCTAAAAGGGTGAAACAGATTTATGTCACCGCAAAAAAGAGTGTAATGTCATGTAAGAAAAGATTCTTATCTATAAAGGTGATTAAAAGGTAATGAGAGGGTGAAAAGTCTCCATCTATGAGGACTTTAGAACCTTTAAAAAAGAGTTTTCCTTAGCTGAGTGTAGTGGGGTGTGTGTTGGTAATCCCAGCTGCTTGGGAGGCTGAGCCAGAAGAACCACTTGAACCTGGTAGGCGGAGGTTGCAATGAGCCAAGATTGTACCACTGCACTCCAGCCTGGGTGACGGAGTGAGATTCCTAAAAAAAAAAAAAAAAAAAAAGTTTTCCTAATTTGAAGAATATACATAACAGTTCTATTTTGAAAACCTAAGAAAATATCAGTCAATTCTCCTTCCACATTCCAGAAACAATCTTCTAATATTTTGAAATACTTTTTAGACTCATTAAAAGTTGCACATATAAATATGTATTTTTCAAAAATTGAGATTATTCTGTATAACAGAAATTATTTACATACAACCTTATATAAATTCTGTCTCATTATTACATATTTCTAGAAACACACAAACATGATACGTATGAGGGCATGTAGCCCCTGGTCCTGCATGGGTTTGCAGCATGGAGTCAAGGTAATGCATTGGGAAACCTGTGTGGAAATCAGCCTTCTTCTCTTTAGCGGACTGAAGCAAATTTAGTCTATTAAAAAACAAATTTTAAATTAAAAGATTAATTTTGTTACTTAGAGAAAATAAAATCTAGAAAAAAATTAGTACTGTTTGTGCAATGCAAATTTCCATGATCAAACTCCAGCATCGATTTTTTGGAAGGTCATTTCTGAGTGTGGGCATGGTAGCAAAGGCAAAGAAATAGAGAGAAAGGAACAGAGCAGGAAGGTTGTGAGTGTGCCTGATGGAGACCCACAAGGACCCAGAAGGTGGGAGAAGGACTGACGGCTCACCAGGCTTCAGACATGCCCCTCAGCTGTGCAGGTGAGCTGAGAGAACATGTGGTGACAGTCATTGCTGGCCATCCAATATTCCAGATCTCCTTTTAGGCATACAGTGGAGTGGTGGTTCCCTGCTCCCTTGTGGTTTGCATGGCCCTGTGGCACGTTCTGGCCAGTGCAATGTGAGTGGAAGTGCATCACTCTTAGTTGGAAGCTTTAAGAGCTGGTACAGGACTTTTCATGTTCCCTCTGCCACCATGAAGGGTGAGGCCCCAGAGGTGGCAGACATGTCTAGGTCCCAGAGCAAGGATGACACAGACCAGAGTCCACAACTGACCTGTAACAGACACCTTTCCTTGCAGGAGGCAGCATATGCTTGTGGGTTCTTACAAGGAGCTGACTTGATATAGATGGGCACTTTGGTAATGGTATTTGGCCCTGTGGACCCAAATATTAATTCAGGACAAAAGATGGAAGAGACTGAGCCTCAAAAGAGGCTAGAGCCATTGTTCACAATAGAACCCACCAGAAAGACGGTAACCCAAGGTAGTAGTGGGTTCCCAGAAGCCACAGAGAACAGACTTGATGTGGGCCAAAGCAGTAACGCCACATAACTAACTGCAGACTCTGGGGTAGGACCCAAAGGAAGACACGGGAAGACTAGGAAAGTGTTGGAGAAGAAATTTCAGTCTTGGGTCAGAGAGGGTGAGCTAGGCTTCCACCTGGAATGGCTAATTTTCTGTATCATCCTGGCTATGGTGCCCAGTTCCCTGTCTGGATGTTGCTGTGAAGGTATTTTATAGATGTGCTTTGTGTATACAGTGACTTCACTTTAAATACAGATTACTCTTGATAATGTGGGTGAACCTCATCAAATCAGTTGAAGGCTGTAAGAGTAAACGTGAGGGTTCCCAGGGTTAATTTAAAAAAAATAAATCTCTCTCTTTCTGTATATATATTTTTAATTACAGAAATTCATATATATTACATATATGTGTCATATTTCTAGAATTATAAATATGTGACATAAATATTATATATATCATATTTCTGTAATTAAAAAATATTTTCTGTAGCTACAACCTTCTCAGTGCCTGTTTTTAGCAATGCTTCTGTTCTTATTCAGTAAACCTCTTTAAAAAAACAAGAGATATGTGTGCATAGTTTGGACACAGTCAGGAAGAAATCAGGAGTCTAGCTTTTTCTGAAGAGAGTCTTCGGGGAAGCAGAGCCCCGCTCCTGGGGCCCAGGGAGAGAAGTGGGGTGGGGAGGGAGGCTCTGGCTACAGAATGATAAAGCCCTGCTCCAAAGAAAGAGCAACTTAGTTTTTCAAAAACCTCATTTTGCCACATTTCTCATTCCCCTTTAGTCCTCAGACCCATTAACCAAAAGCCAAGTTGCTCTTCAGGGAGTTTTTTGTTCTTCAGTTTTAAAAAGTCTTTTCCCATCCCCAAACTGTTCCATATGTGTATCAAGGAGCTATCAACTTGAGTTCACATTCCCGTGATCACGTTCCTGGGGGCACAAACCACAGGACAGAAAACAAAATATTTATGGCAATTTTCCCTGGAAATCAAGTGGAACTTTTCAGGGGACTCAGTTCTGCAAACATGTGCAGTTGAAGGTACAGTTGGGAAATGGGCCAGTTTTGTACTTGCCTCCTCTCCGGGTGCCATCTTTCTCTCACCTCTCCCCTCAGGCCCTCCCCTTCTCTCTTCCCTGAGGACACCCACGTGCCTCTTTGTGACCTCAGCTTGCTGTAATCGGCCCCTCTATACCCACCAATGTCTGGACAATCCTCTCCTCCCCCATTTCCTCCTTGAACTGTCAATCTTTCCTTGACTCTAGCCCCAAAGCCTGACTATGTTTATCACAATAATGAATAAATGTATCCCTGCTAATGTGCTAGCTGGCTTCCATCTAACTCAAGGAGTTACCTAGCCCCATTAAAAAGCCTTGCCCCTTACTTACGTCCTAATGGAGATCTAGGATGGAAGCTGTCACCTCTCAATTCCAGTCATCCACTGGTGTGCAGGAGCTACCTCCCATGGGCTCATGAGAATTGGTAGTTAAATATTCTGAAATTTTGTGAGCTGGTTGTTAAACTCTTGGTCATTTGAAATTGTTTATTGTGAGAGTATTTGTCCCCTTGGAAATGGGTAAACACCACAAATCAGAGCTTTCTTTGTAATTCAGAGAACCAGCTTACTGATATGTCACTGCGCTAACTCCTTGGGGGCTATAAAATGTCAAAGTGAAGTGTCACAAAAAAATTTCACCAGCCGCAGGATGTGGGCTGTGAGTTGGAAATTGAAGTGGAGGACTTCTTACCTCCTCTGTGGACAAGAAGCACTTTTATCGTTTTTCTCTTTTAACTTCATTAAATTTTATGATTCTTTTTATGATTTTAATTTGTGATTATGACCTGCCATGTATTTCTTGTTTAAATAACCCTGTAATTGTTTTCTTCTGTATCTTGATTGGAATCTCCTTCGGGAGAGATGATGTTTTTTATGATAAGAGAAATACTTTAGGAGCAACGTACCATGATTAAAATTAACATATGCCAGGGTGAATCGTGGGACACCAAGGAAGACATGTTTTGGTTTGTTGAATGTTAACAGGGTTTAAAGGAAATAACTGAAAGATCAAAATGAGCCTGGAACACTTGTTTATTGAGCATCCAAAGAGAACTTCTCAGAGGTGGAGAGAGGCCAAGGTCAATTCTATTTTTTTTTAATGCTTCTAGAATATAAAAAATGTGAGAAATGCCTTGTATATAGAAAGAGCCCTTTAAAAGGATGAGAGGTTGAGTTCTGGAGGAGCAGATGTTCCTTTTCTAGAAGCTATCATTTTTAGAACATAAAAACAATGACTTTTTGCAGAATAACTATTGGTCTGTCTACCTCTTCCCAGACTGTAGGCTCCCTGAGGACCAAGATTGTATTCCATGCCTGCAATTTCAATCCCTGGCACAGTGCCAGGTACCCAATCGGTGGTTCTATAAATGATAGTTTATAAAAAGAAAGGTATGAATGAATGAATGAATGAATAGAAAGGGCAAGAGAGGACATCATGTGGTGCTGAAGTTGGTGAGGGCTCCCATCTCCAGTCAGTTTTTCCTAGACTTTGAATTTCATAGGTGAGTGCATTTTCAAATAATTTTGAGGACAGCTATAGGATTTCCAGACTTTTTATTTTGTCAAATAAGTCAACGGTTACTATCCCTTAGGACTAATGTTTTATTAAGAGAAAAAATATTTTAACACAAAAAAATTAGGAGTAATTTTCTAAGAACAGAGCTAGCAACTTTCTTTTGATATCTATTGATAACTATATTGATATCCATCTATATTTTATATCCTTGGATATGTCTTTGGTGTATATCCTTGCTGGGTGTTGGAGAACTTGAATCCTGAGGATTTTATCAGAGTCCAAAATCATCTTTAATAAGCTCTGCTTCTGTTTAAGATAGCAAAGGAAAAATTAAATAATAATCACAGCCACCACTTATTGATTGTCTACTCATTAAGTGGATATAGATTTTTCGTTGTTTGGCATATGAAGCAACAAATTTGAAAGCCATCAAGAAGATGTATGAGACTGAACCACTCATTGACTATCTGCAAATCAAGACTGGTTTGACCTTGGATACTGAAGATATTGGGAGATGGGAGGGATGGTTCTGCTTCTTTTCTGTCCTTTGGTTTTATACAGATAAAGTCATCTTGGGTAACTTAAATCTGAGGATTTCCGAGGATTCTTAGGATCAGCATTATGTACAAGGTACACTTGGAGTTAGAGGTTAAAACTGCTTAGTCTTGGCAAAATGCCTTGGGAGCAGTGGATGGCTCCCCAAGGTCTGCTTTAAAAGTGTGGAATGCTGGGTGAAGGAGAATGGGCTGAAGTTCTCCAAATAATTAGAACCATCAAATGTTGCTTGTTGCTTATTTTATTTTATTTTTTAAAAGACACATGATAAATAGAAGGAATCCCAGCTCTCTAATAGGATGGTGCCCGTTTCCTTCCAATCTGAGCATGTACATCTGGATCACCAGACCCAGCTACCAAGAATGGGATGGATTAGCTTGAATTCTTTGGCCACTGAGTTCATGCATCTGGGAGTTTAGGGCCTGAGTATAGCTTCCTTTAGAGAGAGAGGATTGCTTTGAGCCTCATCCACTCAATTTGGTTTTAAAAATTTGGGAGAATTATTTTCCAGACCTTGGTTGGGACAAGCCAATATGTTTAGTAGCTATCCCATTAAAAAAAAAATGAAGCTTTTTGCAATAGTAACAAATGGAGTGAAATTATTTGTGTGATTTGAAGAAACTGCTTGTTCCTGGGCTGGCTGATGCAAAAACAGTTTGCATCCTCCTATGCTGATTTTATCCCTCAAGGAGAATATTACTTACCTTTACTGGCAATACTTAAAAATATTCTCATTTCAAACTCGGTGTGAATAGCTAGAAATTGATGTGTGGCTGTGTGATTCTCTTGGGAGTTCAGATCCCCTAGATGAAGTACAGGAGGGAAAAGTTACAAAAGAATGACAGCTTTAATTTCAGTAGTGCGCTCATTATGAGTGCACATCAGAATGGCACCTTGCAGAAATCTTTGTGATTTTGAATCTTAAGCTTCTCATTAGTATGATTAGTTTGAGGAACGAGAGACTATCAAGCCTACATATATTTTTTAAATTACTATTTTCTTCTATTATTCTTCAGAGCAGCAATTGACATGTTTTATTTGAAAATTAGAATGAGTTGAGGCAGAGAGCAAAGCCCAAAGTGGGGCCTCTTTCGCCCCAAAGTGTGATGAAGATTCAAGAACTAATTCTTTAAGACAGTAACATTGAGATCTTGGCCAGAGGATGGATCTCTCAAGCTGTCCTGTCAGGCAGTCCTGAGGGTTATGGGCTCAGTGGCCACAGGCAAGGCTGAATTTATACACAGATAGACAGAGGGTTGTGCCATGCAGGCAACTCTCTCCGGTGCCTGGAATTCTTTATGCTCAGGAGATAGGGATTTCATGATGATGCTTGATGCAGGACACTTGACACATAATTCACCAAGCAGAGTGCAAGAGAAACCCGAGCAGAATGAGTGGAGGACAGAGGAGAAAGACTCTGAGGACAGCATGGCTGAGAGGCATGAGCAACCCTCCCCTGCATTAGACACACAGTGGGACTAGCAGAGTCAGAGGAGGGAGCTATGGGCCACTAGAAGCTCTTGTAAAATTTACCGTCTGATCCTGCCCCTTGCAGAAAATGCCCCGATCCACAGCTCCTCTCCCACTATTTCTCTTTAATAGTGATTAAATGTGTTAGCCAGATTTGTCATCAGATTCCTAAAAGTAAGAGTAGTTCACGGACCAGGTGGGTTCTGAAGTAGGAGCAAAGAAGGAAAGTCTGAGTTGTTTTGCTGGAGGACTTCTAGGATAATCTGTTATTCTTGGTAATAAACTTTTAGACTTTTCCTACAAGATGCCAAGTTTGTGATCTAGTTTTAAGTCCTTTTTAATCGACCCATCTAATAATATTCCAAGTCCAGCAACATAGCTTTCACAAAACAAAGAATTCTAAAATGTTACAGAAAGAAAATTCTTTTTTTTTTCCCATTTATTTTATTGCATTTTAGGTTTTGGGGTACATGTGAAGAACATGCAAAATTGTTGCATAGGAACACA
>NW_022436951.1:4746563-4940472 GCF_009761245.1 Sapajus apella | reverse complement strand
TGGATATCAGCCCTTTGTCAGATGGGTAAACTGCAAAAATTTTTTCCCAATCTATTGGTTGCCGATTCACTCTAATGATTGCTTCTTTTGTTGTGCAGAAGCTGTGGAGTTTGATTAGGTCCCATTTGTCTATTTTGGCTTTCGTTGTCAATGCTTTTGGTGTTTTGGTCATGAAGTCCTTGCCTACACCTACGTCCTGAATGGTTTTGCCTAGATTTTCTTCTAGGGTTTTTATGGTGTTAGGTCTTATGTTTAAGTCTTTAATCCATCTGGAGTTAATTTTAGTGTAAGGTGTCAGGAAGGGGTCCAGTTTCTGCTTTCTGCACATGGCTAGCCAGCTTTCCCAACACCATTTATTGAACAGGGAATCCTTTCCCCATTGCTTGTTTTTGTCTGGTTTGTCAAAGATCAGATGGTTGTAGATATGTTGTGCTGCCTCCGAGACCTCTGTTCTGTTCCATTGGTCTATATCTCTGTTTTGGTACCAGTATCATGCTGTTTTGATTACTGTAGCCTTGTAGTATAGTTTGAAGTCTGGTAGTGTGATGCCCCCCGCTTTGTTCTTTTTGCTTAGAATTGACTTGGCTATGTGGGCTCTCTTTTGGTTCCATATGAAGTTTAAGGTGGTTTTTTCCAGTTCTGCGAAGAAGGTCATTGGTAGCTTGATGGGGATAGCATTGAATCTGTAAATTACTTTGGGCAGTATGGCCATTTTCATGATAGTGATTCTTCCTAACCATGAACATGGAATGTTTCTCCATCTGTTTGTGTCCTCTCTTATTTCATTGAGCAATGGCTTGTAGTTCTCCTTGAAGAGGTCCTTTACATTCCTTGTTAGTTGTATTCCTAGGTATTTTATTCTCTTTGTGGCAATTGTGAATGGAAGTTTGTTCTTGATTTGGCTCTCTTTAAGTCTGTTATTGGTGTATAGGAATGCATGTGATTTTTGCACATTGATTTTGTATCTTGAGACTTTGCTGAACTTGCTTATCAGTTTCAGGAGGTTTGGGGCTGAGACGATGGGGTCTTCTAGATATACAATCATGTTGTCTGCAAATAGAGACAATTTGACTTCCTCCTTTCCTATTTGAATGCCCTTTATTTCTTTTTCTTGCCTGATTGCTCTGGCTAGAACTTCTAATACTATATTGAATAGCAGTGGTGAGAGTGGGCATCCTTGTCTGGTGCCACATTTCAAGGGGAATGCTTCCAGTTTTTGCCCATTCAGTATGATATTGGCTGTTGGTTTGTCATAAATAGCTTTTATTATTTTGAGATGCGTTCCATTGATACCTAGCTTATTGAGTGTTTTTAGCATAAAGGGCTGTTGAATTTTGTCAAAGGCCTTCTCTGCATCAATTGAGATAATCATGTGGTTTTTGTCTTTGGTTCTGTTTATGTGGTGAATTACGTTTATAGACTTGTGTATGTTGAACCAGCCTTGCATCGGCGGGATGAAGCCTACTTGATCATGGTGGATAAGCTTTTTGATGTGCTGTTGCAATCGGCTTGTCAGTATTTTATTGAAGATTTTTGCATCTATGTTCATCATGGATATTGGCCTGAAGTTTTCTTTTCTTGTTGAGTCTCTACCGGGTTTTGGAATCAGGATGATGTTGGTGTCATAAAATGATTTGGGAAGAATTCCCTCTTTTTGTATTGTTTGGAATAGTTTCAGAAGAAATGGTACCAGCTCCTCTTTGTATGTCTGGTAGAATTCAGCTGTGAACCCATCTGGACCTGGGCTTTTTTTGGGTGGTAAGCTCTTAATTGCTGCCTCAACTTCAGACCTTGTTATGGGTCTGTTCAGGGTTTCGGCTTCTTCCTGGTTTAGGCTTGGCAGGAGGCAAGTGTCCAGGAATTTATCCATTTCTTCCAGGTTTATTAGTTTGTGTGCATAGAGTTGTTTGTAATAATCTCTGATGATGGTTTGAATTTCTGTGGAATCTGTGGTGATATCCCCTTTATCGTTTTTTATTGCATCAATTTGGTTATTCTCTCTTTTCTTTTTTATTAATCTGGCTAGTGGTCTGTCTATTTTGTTGATCTTTTCAAAAAACCAGCTCCTGGATTTATTGATTTTTTGAAGGGATTTTTGTGTCTCTATCTCCTTCAGTTCTGCTCTGATCTTAGCTATTTCTTGTCTTCTGCTAGACTTTGAGTTTTTTTGATCTTGCTCCTCTAACTCTTTCAGTTTTGACGATAGGGTGTCAATTTTTGATCTCTCCTTGTTTCTCATGTGGGCACTTATTGCTATATATTTTCCTGTAGAGACTGCTTTAAATGTGTCCCAGAGATTCTGGTATGTTGTGTCTTCATTCTTGTTGGTTTCGAAGAACATCTTTATTTCTGCCTTCATTTCATTGTTTATCCAGTCTACATTCAAGAGCAAGTTGTTCAGTTTCCATGAAGCTGTGCGGTTCTGAGTTAGTTTTTGAATTCTGAGTTCTAACTTGATTGCACTGTGGTCTTAGAGAGTGTTTGTCATGATTTCCATTCTTTTGCATTTGCTGAGGAGTGATTTACTCCCAATTATGTGGTCAATTTTAGAGTAGGTGTGATGTGGTGCTCAGAAGAATGTGTATTCTGTGGATTTGGGGTGGAGAGTTCTGTAAATGTCTATTAGGTTTGCTTGGTCCAGGTCTGAGTTCAAGTCCTGGATATCCTTGTTAATTTTCTGTCTGGTTGATCTGTCTAATGTTGACAATGGGGTGTTAAAGTCTCCCACTATTATTGTGTGGGAGTCTATGTCTCTTTGTAAGTCATTAAGAACTTGCCTTATGTATCTGGGTGCTCCTGTATTGGGTGCATATATATTTAGGATCGTTAGCTCTTCTTGTTGCATTGATCATTTTACCATTATGTAATGTCCCTCTTTGTCTCTTATGATCTTTGTTGCTTTAAAGTCTAATTTATCAGAGATGAGAATTGCAACTCCTGCTTTTTTTTGCTCTCCATTTGCTTGGTAAATCTTCCTCCATCCCTTTATTTTGAGCCTTTGTGTATCCTTGCATGTGAGATGGGTTTCCTGGATACAGCACACCAATGGGTTTTGTCTTTTTATCCAATTTGCCAGTCTGTGTCTTTTGATTGGGGCATTTAGTCCATTTACATTTAGGGTTAATATTGTTATGTGTGAATTTGATACTGCCATTTTGGTGCTAGCTGGCTGTTTTGCCCTTTAGTTGAGCTGGTACTTATTGTTCCTTTATATGTGTAGAGCCTCTTTCAGGAGCTCTTGTAGAGCTGGCCTGGTGGTGATGAAATCTCTGAGTACTTGCATGTTCCCAAAGGATTTTATTTTTCCTTCACTTATGAAGCTTAGTTTGGCTGGATAGGAGATTCTGGGTTGAAAGTTCTTTTCTTTAAGGATGTTGAATATTGGCCCCCATTCTCTTCTGGCTTGTAGGGTTTCTGCTGAGAGATCTGCTGTGAGTCTGATGGGCTTCCCTTTATGGGTAACCCGACCTTTCTCTCTGGCTGCCCTTAGTATTTTCTCCTTCATTTCGACCCTGGTGAATCTGACGATTATGTGCCTTGGGGTTGCTCTTCTTGATGAATATCTTTGTGGTGTTCTCTGTATTTCCTGGACTTGAATGTTTGCCTGCCTTGCTAGGTTGGGGAAGTTTTCCTGGATAATATCCTGAAGAGTATTTTCCAGCTTGGATTCATTCTCTTCGTTGCATTCAGGTACGCCTATCAAATGTAGATTAGGTCTTTTCACATAGTCCCACATTTCTTGGAGACTTTGTTCATTCCTTTTTACCCTTTTTTCTCCAGTCTTGCCTTCCCGTTTTATTTCATTGAGTTGATCTTCGACCTCTGATATCCTTTCTTCTGCTTGGTCCATTCGGCTGTTGATACTTGTGCATGCTTCACGAAGTTCTCGTGTTGCGTTTTTCAGCTCCATCAATTCACTTATATTCCTTTCTATTTTGTCCATTCTTGTTAGCATTTCGTCAAATCTTTTTTCAAGGTTCTTAGTTTCTTTGCATTTGGTTAGAACATGTTCTTTAAGTTCACAGAAGTTTCTTACTACCCACCTTCTGAAGTCTGATTCTGTCATTTCATCACACTCGTTCTCCATCCAACCTTGTTCCCTTGCTGGTGAGGAGTTGTGATCTCTTTTAGGAGGAGAGGTGTTCTGGTTTCGGGTATTTTCATCCTTTTTGCGCTGGTTTCTTCCCATCTTTAAGGATTTATCCACCTGTTGACTTTGTAGTTGCTGGCTTTCAGATTGGGTCTCAAATCTTTCAGATTGACATTCTGTTTGTTGATGATGAGGTTATTTCTGTTTCTTGGTTTTCCTTCTGACAGTCTGGCCCCTCTGCTGTAGGTCTGCTGAGGTTCACTCCAGGCCCTGCTTGCCTGGGTTTCACCTGCAGCAGCTGCTGAACAGCAAGGGTTGTTACCAGTTTTCTTCTTCTGCTATCTTTGTCCCAGAAGGATACCCGCCTAGTGTCAATCTGATCTCTCTTTTATGAGGTGTCTTTTTTGGATATATAGGGGTGAGGGAGCTGCTTGAGGAGATGGTCTCTTCTTTATAGCAGCTCAAATGGTGAGCTGCGAGCTCTGTTGTTGTTCATTCAGAGCTGCTGGGCAGGTACTTTTAGGTCTGCTGCAGCAGAACTCATAAACTGCTTTTTGTTCCCAGGTGCTCTGTCCCAGGGATTTAGGGCTTTATTTATGAGTTTCCGTTATGCTGCCGCCGCCTTTTTTTTTTTTTCCTTCAGACCTGCCCAGCCCAGCAAGGAGGCAGCCTAGTCACTGTCGGCCTATAGCAGCTTTGCTGAGCTGCTGTGGGCTCCGCCCCGACAAGTGAACTTCCCTGCAGTCCTGTTTATATGGGTGTAGTTAGAACTGCTTTGGCGATGGTGGCCCGCCTCTGTTGGGGCGGAGTCTCTGCTGTGGTGGGTTGCCTTGGCAACGGCGGGCTGCCTCAGCAATGGCGGGTTGCCTTGGCAACGGCGGGCTGCCTCGGTAATGGCGGACGCCCCTCCCTCACAGAGCTGGACCGTCCCGGGTTCAGCTGCGCTTGCTGTGAAACTCTCAATCCAGAGTTTCTGGTTGCTGTTCCTTTGTGGGGGTGGGACCAGCCGAGCCTGATCGCCTGGCTCCCTGCCTCAGAGCCTTTTTTAAGTTGGTGTTCCAGTCGCCTGTTGAAGAGGCGCCGGGGTCTGTTTGTTTTCCCCTGCGGCCACTCACTGCGCTGGCTTAAACAGCGGCACTGAGGTTTGTGGCGCTTTTTTTTCTTTTTTTTTGCCCTGGAAGCTACTGTCCTGGTTCTCTGCTCAGTCCCCTTTTTGAACCAGCGTATGGGCGACTTCCCGTGGCTCCAATCGCCAGCCAAAAGGGCCCCCGGACCGGTGTATTTTGTACGGAGAACCGCGGCTCCAGGGCGCCGACAAAGCAGCCGCGCGGGGCAAAGCAGCGGCGCTGTCCGGCACAGCCGCGCTGGCGACCGTGGAGCTCCTCTGCCCGGGAGTTTCCTAGTCTGTGGGCAATAAAAACGCGGCGTCCACTCACCCTCTGCGCTTTCACTGGGAGCTGCAATCCTGAGCTGTTCCTAAACGGCCATCTTGGATCAACCCCCCCCAGAAAGAAAATTCTTAGTGATCATTTGCCCCAGAGGTTTTTGAAGTGTTTTTTTTTTTTTTTCTTTTTAAAGCAGTGGAAGCTTTTCTTCAAAACAAAATGAAAAAGTCCAACATAAAGTCATTAAAATATGGAGCACCTGTGGTTAACCCTAGTGGTTCTTCTCAAGTAGCTGAGAAGAGAGGATAAAATGATTTGCCTAGGGAGTGATTCAATAGCTCCCAGAATCGTGGATGATGATATTTAATCCAACGCTGTGTTCACGGCGTCATGTGGTATGAAATAGTGAACTGACAAACAGTCCACAATCTGAGTTGGAGAGCTGCTGGTGTGAAGGTTTAGTATGGTGTTGCTATTGTAAAGCTACAGAATATTTAGTCAATATGTGTTTTTGTGTACAGAGGACGGAAAGATGAAACTAGGATGGGGAGTTTTCTTGTAGACCTGATTCTGGGGACATTAAGAGGACAAGAAATTCTTATAATGGTGATGTTTTATTTTTGTTGGTTTGTACTCATAATGTTTTATACTTTTTGTACATATTAAAGAGTGTGGACAACATCTGTGCACAGTTTAAGACTAAAAATGTAAACATCTGTGTATCTACCCCTACCCCGCTGAAGAATGACAACATTTCCAATACTACTGAACAACCTTGTGTGTGCCCTGGCCCTATTAAATCCTCCTGCCTCTTCTAGCCACTAGTATGAATTTTGTATATATATTTGTTTGCTTTTCACAATAGTTTTACCACCATATCGGCATCTCTAATCAATCTGTTGTTTAGTTTTGTCTGCATGTAACATCACAGAAATGGAATCACTTCTTATCTTGCTTCTTTTGCTCAACTTCGCACTCTAGAACATTTCTATCATTGTAGAAAGTTCTATTGGGTTGCATACCTCTAGATATTTGTTGGTGATGTTCGGTGGAGATTTATCCATGATGTTTATCATTAGTATGCATTACTGTACAATGCTCTACTGTTTGAATAACCACAATGCATTCATTCATTTTATCATTGCTGGATATTTGGTAGATTTTCAATTTTTTACTCCTACAAAATACTTCTGTTAATAGTGTACCTGTCTTCTGGTGCAAGAACTTCCTAAGGTTTACACTTAGGAGTGGACATGCTGGGTAAAGAGTGGGAACATGTTCAAATTTTACCAGGTAATAACTAACTCCCTATTTATTTGATGTCATGTGCTTAGAATTGGATTAACACAATTCGGTTACATTAAATACAATCCTTGGCTCTTGACACACTATCATCAGTGGAACACGCAAGGTTGGTTGGTCTATCTATCTATCATCTGTCTATCTATCTATCTATCTATCTATCAATCATCTATCATCCATCTATCTTAATGAACATACCATTCAACTAAGAATAGATCTTTACCAATTATTTAATAAGTATTTGTTTCATCTTATCAATTTGCCTCCTTGGTGGCGGCAACCATTATCCTGAATCTTATCATTTTTTCTCAGAAAAGAGTTATTTTCACATAGATGTATGCTGTAATAGTTATCTATTATGATGTTAACAGATTAGTTTAAACCTTAGTAGCTTCAAATGACAATGATTACTTATTATCTTATAGTATCTGTGGGTTAGGAATTCAGAGAAGGCACATTTGGGTGGCTTGTCTTTGCCCCACAATGTCTGAGGTCCCATTTAAAGGCTTGATTGAAGCTGTAGGATCCACTGTTGAAGTGGCTTACTCACATGGCTGGCAAGGTGGGGCTGAAAAGTTCCCTTTCTCTCCGTGTGGGCCTTTCTCCATGTGGACCTCCCACAGCAATATTGAGTGTCTTCATTACATGACAGTTTTATGAGGGGTTCAGCCATTGTTTCTCTTAGCCTAGATTCCACTTTAGGATACAACATGATGAAAGTCATAACTTTTCTTCATTTTCTTGTTTAAGATACATAAAGTTCTTGAATTTTTGGTAAAATAAGCTAAACTATTCGGGTGGTGATAGCTCATGTTATGACAGCAGTGGGTGGTTTTTGCTTTTTTGCTAATAAGTGGAATGAGGGGAGCCAGTTTCTCATGGTTGGTGGAGGTTACAGGGAATACTGTGGGCTCACAAATCACTGCTGCTAGCCAAGTGACACTGGCCACCAAGTTTGATCTCTGGCTGGAATAAACATCAAGACATGAGTAAGAAAAAATAAAGCCCCAATGCATTCTATTAAAGAATCCCTCTGGCACATCAGTTCAGTTTTTTCCATTAAAAAAATATATATATATATAACAATGAATAAGAATAAGATTCTTTTATATGTTTAATATGCAATGTCTAAAAATCCAGGGAATATTTTGTTCTGAATTTCCAGCTTTGTTCCCTAAAAATAACACATAACATCACTTAGCCATCTGAATCAGGGGTCCAGGTGCATTCCAATCCAACAAACAAATTTTCCCAAATTATTTTATAAATGTTTGAAGCCACAGGACTCTATACATACAGGCAAGGTGATGTTTAAAAGAAATCTCTAGGCCGTGGGAGGGTAGCTACTATGTCTTTCTAGTTCTTCATCATGCTCCGGTAGCTAGCTTTATGCCTGGCACATAATAGATGCATGAAACAATTGGATTACTAAATTAGTAAGCAATAAAATAGTGGCTTGGGGTTTTCTTTCTATTTATGGCTATGTGTATTAAGTGGAGCTGTTGGGCTTTGCATCTTAATTTGTCCATACCACCAATGGTTATTTGACTCTGGGAAATTATTTGGCATAGCTTGGTCTGTTTCTTAAAAAAACAAAAATGCAGATTCAACTAGGTAATTTTGGTGGAAATGAGCATCTGGGGAGATGGAATTGGATTTTTAATTGAAGGCTCTAAGAACATTCATGCTTGAATTCTTCTGGGGTGAGAGAGTATCACCCTCCAGATCTTAAGAGTTCTTAAAAGGGAGGTATAGTATTTCAGAAACAACCCTTTCAAGCCTTAATGCCTTTCATCAAAGGCTTTTAAAGCACTTTGCCTTTAACAGGGCCCATGCCTACCTCCTGACCAGCTTACACACATGCTTCCCTTTGAGGTCAGTGGAGGCTAATAGTGCTGAGAAAACAAGTGAATGCATGTAGTGGTAGTGGAGGCTGCAACCTCATCGTATTTCAGTCTTGTACATGAGTGTGCACCTGAGACTTCAGAGAATCAGTGGAGGCCAGAAGGAAATCAGGCATGAGCACCAAAAAAAAAACCAGCTGCCCAATGAAGGAATCTCAAGTCTAATCATTACAGCCCTCTCAAAATGGAACAGTTTGCCACTGCAGGTAGTGAGGTTCTTGTTCTTGGAGAGATTCAAGCTGAGGCTGAGTCACCACTTAGTGGCAATGCTGCAGTGGTGGGGGCGAGCAGGATCCACAGGCAAGATAGGGGAACCAGTTTATGGTCTATGAGAACTCTTACCCCTCCATGTCTGAGTCTATAAAGTCAACTCTGCCTCTCCTTTCTGGAATGGGCCATCAGAAATCTCTGGTTTACTTGGACCCTCACCTACTCACATTTCTCCTGGCATTCAAGTTTAGTGAGAAAGAGGCAAATGACTCGCATTGCCAAAAGTCTAGCTGGAATCAGGAGTTCAAAAAGGAGCTTCCAGAATAGATGTTGAGACTAGGGCATACTCACCACTGATGTTCTCAGGGCCCTAAACCCAGAAGGAGTCTGAATCACCAGTGATTTGGTTGGGTTTCCTACTGTGTGCTTGTCAAGGCAGGACATGGGCCTGGTAGATTTTATCATGGTTAATCAAATCATTAACTGTCAGTGTTGAGTTTTCTTGGCCGTCTGTGTCTGAATGTGTTTGCTTCAGGGGAATAACTGTGATTGCTTAGTCTAGTGAGTGGTTCGCAAACTTTTGCATGCGTAAGAATCGCCTCACGGGCTTGTTACAAGACAGACTGCTGGGCTCCACCCTCAGATTTTCTGATTCAATAGGTCTGGGGTGCAGCCAGAGCTTTACCTTTTTAACAGATTTCCAGGTATATTCGTTTTCTATTGCTGCTGAAACAAATTACCACAAGCTCCGTGGTTTAAAACAACACAAATTTATTATTTTACAGCTCCAGAGGAGGGCAGAAGTCTAAAATGGGTCTCACTGGGCTAAAATCAAGGTGTTGGCTGAACAGAACTCCTTTCTAGAGGCTCTGGGGGAGAATTCATTTCCTCGCATTTGCTGGCTTCTAGAGGCTGCTGGAATTCCTTGGCTCATGGCCCCTTTCTATTTTCAAAGCCAGCAAAGGCTGAATGAGTCTTTTTCGATGCTGTCTTTCTGGTTTGGACTGTCTGCCTCCCTTTTCCTTATTTAGGAATCCTTGTCTTTACACTGGGCTCACCTGAATAATACAGAATAACATCTTTATTTTAAAGCAAAATGGTTAATAGCCTTAATCTCATCTGCAAACTTAATTCCTCCTTGTCATGTAACAATACATTAACAAATTCCAGGGATTAGGATGAGGACATCTTTTGGTAGGGGGCATTATTGTGCCTGTCACACCAGGCACAATAATACTGATGCTACTGGTCTGGGGACCACACTTTGAGGACGTCTGGTTTAGTGATTTGAGGGACTGCCTAGAGGGTGCATAGTTTTTGGGGGTATTGTTTGTCAATAAAAATGGGCAGGAATGTGCATGTCTCATGGAAAATTGGCATTTTGTATAGTTTAAAAATTTATCAAACTATTATGCAAATACAATTTTGTAAAATGTTAATCCCAAGATCCTTGTGGATATCCAAACTGAAGGACCAAAGGCCGATTTCTCATGATTCTAGCACTCTGCCCTTCAGTCGTTCCCCATCAGTCTCATTCATCCCTTGCACCTGATTGGCTTTCCTCCTATCATGGTCACTACCTGCCATTTTGTTCCCTTGCTCTTTACCTAGTGAGACCCTACCCCTTTGGTTTGAATCCTCTCCTGGCCATGATGCCTTCTCTGATTTCTCTACTTGAAAATTATCTTGTTTGATGGTTTACTAGATACTCTCACACATGAAATCATTTGGTTTCAAAGCCATAATAGTGCTGTGAGGTGGGCAGTCTATCCATTTCATAGAGAGAACAAGGCCACAGCAAGTTTGAATGAGCTGCTCAGGTTCACCTAGCACTCACAGGTCTGGGGGCTCGGCTTGTGCTGTGACTCCAAATCCAAGCTTGTCCAGCTTGAATGAAAGATGGGCATTTCAGGGGAACTCCCAGCTGGTGAGTTTCTGGTTGACTGACCAAGTCTTGGCCTCAGGTGAGCAGGATATTCTCTGGAGGACCTGACTTTCTCAAGTTATTTTCTTGTTTGAATATATCCAAGGACAATTCTCTCTTGTTATGGTGCTCTTTATTGGGTAGCCTTAAAAATAAAAGCCTTTTAAAAAGCCTGTTGTAAATGAAACTAGAGTTCCTTGCTTAGGAATTTAACTGTCAAATATAAATGCTGTCATTTTAATTATTATGTGCAACTGAGATGAGCTGCTGTCGTTCACAGCTTCATTCCTGGAGTTTTAAAGAAAGAGACTCTTGGATGATAGGAACCACAGATTTAGGAGCAAGGTTTTTTTTTTTTCTTTTTTTAAATATAAGACACTAATAGCAGTGTGTTATCTGTTATCTGTAAACTTTGTGTACCATGACATAGGTGGCCATTTCTTTAAGGAAAATCATAATCATGGGTGAATCTGGTCTGGGTGAAAGGTTATATGATTAGATTAGCTCCATGGATTAGGAGAGGCAAGAGGAGGGGCAGAGACCTATGAACAATTATAACCTGAGGGTAGTAATTTTGTGAAACAAATATATGAATAGATGGTGATTCAGCCCACATAGTTTTAAGCAAGTATTTAATTTACTGTTGGGTGGGTAGGAGGGAAAACAGTGAATGAACACGGGATAAGATATAGACCCTTATACCTTCTAATCTTTCCTATCACTCATCATCCCTGGAAAACTCCCTGAGCTCTCTGCATTCATTTCCTTGAGGCTGTGGATGGATAGGCTGGGACTGATGTTTACCTGCCTATTTGGAAAGCTTGTTGGGTCAGTTCCACTGAATGGTCATGAGGCAATGCCCAGCCCAGCAGGTGTGTCCCTAAAGTGCATCTGTCATCAGAAAGGGAAATCCTCCTTGTTGCAAATGAAGTGTGATTGCTTGTCAGGTGAGTGAGCACCCATGAGCCCTGGGTCCCTGCCAAGCTTGTGTGGGTTTGGGCTGTTGGAAATACTGCGGGATGTAAGGGGAACACTTACAGAGAGTGAAAGTTAACCCAGAGAGTGAAAATTCACTATAGTGTGATTAATAGAAGATGCATTTCCTTCACATTCTTAGTTTATGCTTTGAGTGTTCAGAAAAATTGTTAAATTCATTGATGAAAATATACAAATTCAACGGTTCTTAACGTACTCCACCATGTCCTTAAGCATTGTCAGAACACAAAATTAATATGTTAAATCCCCTCCTGAGTAACAGCCAACGAACATCCCCTCAAAATAGGCTTCTTAATATTTCACTGGCTACTAAATCAAGACATTTGTAGAACAAGAGACCCAGTTTAAAGATCAATAGATAGTAGTAACATTAGGAGATGGTGTCCTCACTCTGCCATGATGATATGATGATGATAAAGAAAATAAAATAATTCACATTTATAAGGTGTTATTTACATGTATTACCACATTTAATCCTCATGACAACCCAATGAGGAAGGTGCTGTAATAATCCTCATTACACTTATCAGGAAATTGAGACTTAGAAAGCTTACTTGCCCAAAGTGACTCAGTTAATGAGTTCCAAAATTGAGATTGAAACCCTCCATCATTCAAGAAAGAGTGCTTTATTTAGTTTCCTTTAATATTATTTTTTGAGACAGGATCTGACTCTGTCGACCAGGCTGGAGTACAGTGGCTCAGTCTCAGCTCACTGCCACCTTTGCCTTCTAGACTCAAGCCATCCTCCTATCTCAGCCTCTGAGTGGCTGGGACTACAGGTGTGTGCCACCACATCCAGTGAATTTTTTATATTTTTTGTAGAGACAGGATTTCACCGTATTGCCCAAGCTGTTCTCAATCCCCTGGGCTCAAGGGATCTGCCCATGCTTGCCTCCCCAAGTGTTGGGATTACCGGCATGAGTTACTATGCCTGGCCTTAATTAGTTTTCTTGTACTGCCAGGGATCATCATCACCTATTTCCTTCCTTCTTTCCCCTCCCTCCCTCCCTCCCTCCCTCCCTCCTTCCCTCCCTCCTTCCCTTCCTTCTTTCCTTCCTCTTTTCCCTTCTTTTCTTTCCCTCTCTCTCTCTTCCTCCCTACAAACTTTCTTATTTCCCATGTCTGTTCATTCTTTTTTCTATTTTTTAATTCTCCAGGCATTGAATAAGCACTTGCCGTGTGCTAGGCACATGGGCGTTAAGAGATAAGGATTCGAAGATGAGCAAAACTCAGATCCTATCTGCAAGAAATTTGCTTCATCTCAATTTTCTCCACCTCTTCTTTCTCTTCCTCCCTCTCCTCCTTATCATTTTCATCATCATTGGCACACATAGCGGATGACTGGGGCTGCTCTACCAAGACTTCTTAAGAATTTTCCCTTCCAGTGAACATTACCTGCTGAAGGTGGAAAAACCAGAAGACAACTGTGTCTTTGTCAGAGGAATTTTGATAGAAGAAAGGCAGATCTGAAAGGAAATAGCTGAGGGGAAAAAAAAGCACCAGCAAGATATAGACAGCCAGAGGCTTCCAAATGAGAAAATGCGAAGCTGGTGAAGGGGAAAATAACATTCAGTCTGTGACCATTCCCAGGGTGATAGTGATCTGCTTGTAGGTGTCTAAAGGGTATGTGTACACAGGAAAAGGGTTGATTGGGCCAAGTTTTTCAGATTAATCTACCAGAGAGACAAAAAAAAAAAAATAGGAAGGGGAAGAAAGAAAATGATTGCAATTTCTAAGTAGAATTTCTTTTATTAGTAGACATTCCATGCCATTTCAACCTTGGGCCTGCTCATGAAAATCCATGGGAGACGTCCTTGTTTAAAGTACTTTTAGACACCCACTTTGCTTTTAATACCAGCTGAATGAAATAGTTTATTTAAAAAGCACAATGCTCAAGGGACCTAGAGAAACTACTCAGATGGGCTTCAGTGGCAGAACATAACCTGCTTCTCCCCATGTTTTATTCCATTTATTTCACATGTCCAGGATTTAATGAGAACTGGATCCCATGAGAGGTACTGCCAGATCAACTGAAATCACGCCTGGAAAAGCCCATTCTAAATGATGAAAACTTGTCCTGAAGTCACTTTAAGATCCTGACAACTGAAATCTTATCCTGTTAGATATTTTCTTTTTTTTTTTTTTTTTTTTTTGAGACAGAGTTTCGCTCTTGTTACCCAGGCTGGAGTGCAATGGCACGATCTCGGCTCACCGCAACCTCCGCCTCCTGGGTTCAGGCAATTCTCCTGCCTCAGCCTCCTGAGTAGCTGGGATTACAGGCACGCGCCACCATGCCCAGCTAATTTTTTTTTTTGTAGTTTTAGTAGAGACGGGGTTTCACCATGTTGACCAGGATGGTCTCGATCTCTTGACCTCGTGATCCACCCGCCTCGGCCTCCCAAAGTGCTGGGATTACAGGCTTGAGCCACCGCGCCCGGCCAGATATTTTCTTAAAACTGTCTGCGGTGAGCATATATTTGTAAGTAGTAGCATGAAGGTTAAAAGGGATTTCTGTATTTGTAGGTTTTTGCTTTTTGGGATTGGTGTGAACCACTCTGTATCTGGATGCTTCTTCTGGTGCAAGTCCTCATGAGAATCAAGAAGATTCTCAGCAGGTTCTATTCCACTGCAGTTCTCAGAAGCTACATTTGATGGAGTTCTCCAGAAAACAGAATCCAGAAGATATCTATGCATATACACATTGACAGGATATAATATGTATACGTAATGGGATATATTGGGATGTATATGTATCTCTCTCTCCATGTACACCCCCCCCCCACACACACACAAAGGGGAGAGACAGAGAGAGAGACGGAGAGAGAGGGGGAGATTTATTAAGGGATTGGCTCATGAGATCACAGTGGCTGGCACGTCTGAAACCTGTAGGGCAGGCCAGCAGGCTGGAATCTCAGGCAGGGTTCCATGTTGCAGTTTTGAGGCTGAATTCCTTCTTTGAGAAACCTGAGTCTTTGCTCTTAAGACCTTCAACTTATTAGATGAGGTCTAATCATAATGGAGGGTAATCTACTTTACTTAAAGTATACTGATTGTAAATGTTAATCATGTCTACCAAATACCTTCACAGCAACATTTAGATTAGTGGTTGACCAAAAAATTGGACACCGTAGCTCAGCCAAGTTCACACATGAATGAGCCATCACAGGTGTCAGGAGCCCAGGGGCTTCTGCGGATTTCATCCAGACCACAGGGCTGACAGGGCCTGCTTTAGAACTAAAGTCAAACCCATGTCGTGCAGTTGTGGGAACACACCCTGCTTGATGATGACTTCTTGCCTAAATAATACCCACTGTCATGGTGGATCAGCTTAGTTAATCCATGGGGCTTGGCCTAAAAGTGGGAAAGATGGATTATGAGAGGTGGCAGCATGGGAGCTCATTTGGCATCTTTGTCTATATTTTTGAAAGGCCCACCTTTTTCTGAGTGGATTAATCCCCAGCCGGGATGTATGACTCGGAGAGCCTTAGAAATCATCCCCCTAAGAGACCTTACCTAGCTGTCTTTGTGCAGTGAACAGCTCTCCCAGCTGTATGTGTTAGCCTTGCCCAGAGAGAACCAAGCCACATTTCATAGATAAGAAACTGAGCCCGGATATTGATGAACTTGCTGAAGTGTCTGTCCTGGGTAATCTTGAATTGAGAATCCTAGATTCTAAACTAGAGTCTGAGTGGCCTGACTACCCATGCTACATGTACCTTACTCCTTGGGTGAGGGAATCAGAGGAAGTATGCACGGGAAAAAACTCCCTGTACAAAGCCTCCCTCTCCACACTTGTCAACTCACCAATTTCAGAATTAATTGGATTGTAAAATACAAATACCTTCTGAGAGTGTTACCTTATTCGTATCTTTAGCAAGAACGACTTTATTCAGGTGATGATGATAATAATTACTTGTATCTAAAAACGTCTACTGATTTCAAATACCCATATTATTTGATCTCCAAGACAACAAGGACTTCATGGTTGTTAGGGCTCACTTGAGGAAATTTGCATTTCCTGATTGAATGAAGCACTAAAAACTTTTCTGTAAGCATACTTTTTATTAAGTGAAATAAACATACAGAAGAGTGGTAAATCGTAAGTGTGCAGTTCAGTGAATCTTCACAAACTGAATATATCTATGTAACCCCCATCAGATAAAGAAGTAGAATATTGCCAGTACCGCAGAAAACAGCCCCCTCTAAAAACTTTGATGCTAGACTCCACCCAAAGACCCAGTGTCCAAAGAGATAATTCCAAAATTAGGTCTCAAGGTGAAAATGAAACTTATAGTCAAATCTGTGGATAAGGCCAGGGCCTTTAATGTTTGTTAGGCCAGTTAGGAATAAATGAAAAATATTTGATATACTAAATATTTCCTGGCCTTTATTGCTTTTAAACCTTCTCTAAACCTTAAATAATGTTTATTTCCTTCTACTTAGTGATTTTGTTTCTTGGAGTCTAGCAGAGATTCAGAGATTTCTATGGGAGATAGAAATGGGGTTCAATCTAAGTACTCAGCAATGAGAGCTTGGTTAAATCTGTTTTTCTTTTTTTTGAGACAGAGTCTTGCTCTGTCGTCAGGCTGGAGTGCAGGGGCTCAATCTAGGCTTATTGCAACCTCTGAGTCCTGGGTTCAAGCGATTCTTCCGCCTCAGCCTCCCGAGCAGCTGGGACCACGTGCATACCACCATGCCCAGCCAATTTTTGTATTTTTAGTAGAGATGGGGTTTCACCATGCTGGCCAGGATGGTCTTGATCTCTTGAACTCGTGATCCACCCGCCTCGGCTTCCCAAAGTGCTGGAATTACAGGCGTGAGCCACCATGCCCGGCCCTAAATCTGTTTTTCATCGACTGATAGATAAATGGAATATTATGCAATTGTTAAAAAATCAGAACCCATGCTTATGACACAGTGAGAAGTGAAATGGAAAGATAAAATAATTGTACATGTTAGACAATATGAATTTTATTTTTGTTAAAAATGTCTGAAAATATTAAATGGAAATACATGAAACAAATAATGGTGGTTTCTAAGTGTAAAATTAAAAGCAATTATAACTCTAGTTTCATGCTATTTGTTTTATTTACTGTTTATAACTAAAATTTCTAAATGAGTTTACGTTGCTTTAGTAATAAAATATTCAGAGCTTCTTTATAAAACCATTTTTACCTTTGGTGTTCTTTCACTTATTAAATAACTCTGTTTTGTCAAAAATAAATAAAGGGCAAACATTCACGCTTATTTTCTTATCAGGAAAAGGCATAGCAATAATTTATTTTCCCAAATTCCACACCCTTGACCGATACTTTCAGCCTCACTGAAATTATCGCCTAGTTCTTTTGAATGCTACACAAACCTTTGGAAACAAACCGACACTGCAAATGACATGGAGCTAAACCAACGCCAGGCATTCCTGTTGTCTTTGCCATTCTAAAATGCCTTAGGCACCATGAAGAAAATATTCACTTCCCTGCGGTACGGGTTTCAAAGGATGTAGGCTTCGGTTTTCTCATTTCTAATTGTTTCCAGTTCTTCAAAACTTGATCATCTATACATCAATTTTCAATCAGAACATTCCATTTCTTAATTATTTTTGTTAAATAGGAGAAAGGGTTAAATTTTTTCTTTTTCCTTTGCACTTGAAATCCCATACCTAGTACATAGCCAGTGCATGCTGCGGTGTCTTTGTGCACTTGTTCAAGTGTGGGGTGTGGTGGGGGGAAGGTCATGGACTTGGAGCTGGGTTTCGCAACTTTGAAACCTTGAGAAAGAGAGCCAACTTCTTTGTGCCTTTGTCTCTAGGAAATGAAAGCCCAGAGGTGAGATGAGTTTTAAGAGCTGAACTGACCTGCAAGCGTGCGGATCATGTAAGTGCTAACAGAGGCCGGCCACAGAGTGCTACGGTGGGAGGTGTGTCAGCTCAGGGATGGAGGGGTCCCAGGTGGCCCCAGGAGAAGAGGCCTCCGAACAAAGAAGACAATGCTTGGGTCATGGTGGAGGGGATATGGAAGCCGAGTGTTTTCTTCTTATAATTATAGAATGCTAGGGCTCCAAGAGTCAGCAAGCTTCCAACCCAATAAACTCATTTGAAAGCTGGGAAAATGGAGTATAAGACAAGTCAGAGACTTGGCCAGGAAAAAGGATCCAGTTAGTAACAGAGGTGGGATTTGAACAGGATTTCCATTTCCAACCTCACCATTCTTTCTCCTTTCTCTATTCCAAATACAGTGACTCTCCAAGGGTGCCAGTGGGAAGCAAGCTTCTTTTCCCCAAACCAGATACTTTATCAGGTGGCACAGACTTTCCTTAAGAGCTGCAGCCCACATGGTGCCAGTTTTAGATGCCAATGTCAGCCGCTTACTCCTTGGGGTCTCCTAGGCCAGTCCCATGGCTTTATGACATACCCAGGCCAAGAGCAGAAAAGACTAGTTGCTGAGAAATATAGGATTTGAGGGATATTTTGTGGTTTGGATTTCCCTCGAAGCAGCATCTGAAATGAGGAATTAAGGGCAAGTCGTTTATTTGGTAGGTGACCCCAGGGAACACCACCCAGGAAGTGAGACAGGGAAGAGGAGGGAGGAAGCCAATAAATGATGTGTTATCAAACCAGTCACCAACATGGGCAACTGGACCTCAGTTCTGCTACAGAATTCTGGGAGGCCTTGTAGAACAGATACCTTAGAGCAGGGTTTCACAGACTCGGCACTGTTGATATCTAGGCCTGGATAATTCTTGGTTTAGGGGACTGTCCTTTGTGCTGTCAGATGAACTGTACCCATTATATGCAAGTCGTATCTCTTTCCCACCCCTCCTCCTACCTGTTGTGACAATCTAAAAGGTCTCTAAACACTGTCAAATAGTCCCTGGGGGACCATTTGTGAAAGATTGAGAAACCACTGCCTTAGAGTTATCCAATTTAAAGGACAAGGAAGCTGGGGCATATTTACTTTCTGACTCCCTGTCTGTCACTGGTAGCAGGCTGCTTCTGGGGACATTGATCCTCTGTAGTTCATTGGCCAGGCATGCTGTCTTCATCAGAAAAAATGTCTTCATGCCAGCATTTTCAGGAAAACAGCTCTTGGCATTTAGAGGAGAGTTCTGAATGTATATGAGTGTATATGAGCACAGAAAACACTTAAGATTGTAGTCATTTGGGGTTTCTTCACCATTCTACAAATGTTTATCAGGGACCTAGTGTGTGCTAGGTGCAAGGCACAATATAGGAGATTCAATGTCCAATGATGAGCAAAAAATGGATACTGCTCCTGTCTTTATGCCTTTTGAAGTAACAGTCTAGAGGAGCAATGAACATTAATCAGGTGACACAAATGAATTTTTAAATCATACAGTGACAGTTCTATGATAAGATACAAAGTACTGAAATAAGTCATAACATGTTGGCTGTTTTTCTAACACCCTATCTTCAGGGCATTGGCAATTGTTATTTCCTCTGTCTGGGACTTTTTTTCTTCCAGATAGCATAGCTTGATCTTTCTCTGCATTTAGGGCAGTGGTGAAGTGTCTCCTCTTCAGAAAGGTGTTCTTTGATCATTTTATCTAAAATAGTGCTTGGCCCTTTCACCCTTTACTCTGTTCATTTCTTGTTCATAGCACCTGTCATACATACAGAGGTATTTTTATTGTTTATTTTTTTGTCCTTCCCTGTCATGTCAGTTGTCTCATTGCCTTTATGTTCCTAGCAACTAGGTCAATGCCTGGAACTTAGTAGGTATTCAATAAATACTAGTTGTATGAATAATTGAGAGAGACTGACTGGGTGAGATCAGGGAAAACTTTCTTAAGGCAACAGCAATAAGCCAACATCTAAAGAGAGAAGAAATTATCTGGATGAAGGGGATAAAGAAAAGCATTCTAGACAGCAGAAATAGCTTGTAGAATGGCTCTGTGGATAGGAAAAAGCATGGAGCTCCTAAAGAACTAAGCACAGGTCCATGTCCATGGAACAGAGAAAGCCTGGAGCCACTACTTAGCATTTTAAGATTCAGAGTAAAAACAACAGAAAGCCATTGATGTACTTTAAGCAACGGAAAGTTGTACATGGGAAGGTAGAAGAGTGGAAAACACAACCAGATTTTTATTTAAAAAAGATCATCTGGTTTCAGGGTCTGGAATGCTGGAAGAAGCCAAGAGCAGATACCATCTTGGTGATGTGTTTCATCTTCAGGACCTGAGACCCATCTGGCCAAATATTTATGTGTATATGGAAAATTGTAGGTAATTTGTTAAAAGGAGCTCATGAATATCTGTCCTTGACTTCCCAGGGATGGAAAAAACACTTTTCTTCCCCAGAGAACTTCCAAAGAGTGTTTCTGGCCTGTGCTCCTCATCAGTGTCCACATCTCTCAGATGTCTCTAGTTTTGGTTGAGGAATGAGGAACTGTGGTTACCTCCTTTAATTGGCTGATTTGTCTGCTGGGCTGCTAACTCCTTAGCTAGTCTGGGTGAAACCAATCCTTGTCCTGGAGCCTGGGCTTTTGTGGAGGACTGTCTTACTGTTCACAAATACTTTACCTTTTCCATGGGAGGATAATCTATCCCTGACTGTTGAAATTGGGCATGGACAATGACTTGCTTGGTTGTCTAATAAAATGTGAGCAGAAAGAATATGTGTCACTTCTGAGCCAAAAGTTTTCAGAGCCAGAGCATGGTTGGCCATGCTTTCTTTTGCCCTTGTAAGCATGCGATAAATGTTTGTTGAAAAAAGATGAAAAAAAGGAAAGAGCCCCAATTAGGAGCCTGATTAGCTAAGGTCTATTCCCAGAGTTTTCACTAACTAGCTGTGGCATAATCATTTTGCTATTCTACTGGCCGTAAATGGTTCTTTGTTATTTTGAAATGGAGTCTTGCTCTGTCACCCAGACTGGAGAGCAGTGGCATAGCCTCAGCTGACTGCTATCTCCGCCTCCTGGGTTCAAGCAATTATCCTGCCTCAGCCTCCCAAGTAGCTGGGATTATAGGCACTCACTGCCATGTCCAGCTAATTTTTTTGTATTTTTAGTAGAGGTGGTGTTTCACCATATTGGCCAAGCTGGTCTCAAACTCCTGACCTCAAGTCATCTGCCAGCCTTGGCCTCCCAAAGTGTGCATTGATGGTTCTTAAGATTTGTCTTTTTTTTTTTTTTTTTTGAGAATGGGGAGGGTCTTGCTATGTTGCCCAGGCTCATCTTGAACTTTTGGGCTCAGGTGGTCCTCCTGCCTCAGCCTGGGAGTAGTTGGGATTACAGACATGAGCCACCATGCCCAGCTCAGGATTCGTTCATTTCTTAAACTCTGTACAGATACTGCAGAAGTAAAGTGATGATTTTTGGATGCTTATTGGCAGTCTTGCCTGTGCTGGCTAATGGGGAAAAGACTTGGGTAGGGGTAGGGAGCACTGATTGGCAAGTTATTTTGTATTTTTTTTGTTTTGTTTTTTTGGTTTTTTTTGCTATTTTTTGTTATTTTGTATTTTTAAAACAAAAATCACTCTTCATGGTGATGCCCTATTCCCAGATTTCTCTGAAAGCTGTGTTCCATCACCTTTGTCAGACTTCCCCACACTCCCCCTCAGGACATCAGAGAAAGCGTCCCCAAATTCATTTTTGCAGCTAAGAGCCTCAAGACTCTCCTCAGACCAGGAAACGAGGGACTTGTTCCTACAAATTGCTGTCAAAATGTATTCTTAATATGTGTTCTCTGGAGTCACTGTTTTGGTGACCTCAGTCCCTTGAGGCTCCTCCTCGGGGCGATAGGTTGCCTTCAGAGGGGAGCTGACAGCTCTGTGTTGTGTCTGGGCTCGGGAGGCCATCGCTGTCTCCACTGGAGACAGATGTTTTCCCAGTCCTTAACCTGCTGTGGTTTCTTTGAGCAACGTCTCCAGTGCGACTCCCCCACAACACCCAGCGCCATCTTGCAGACGCGCTGATGCTTCCGGCCTGCGGGCGGCTCACCGGGAAGAGCGCTCCACGCTGAAGAGGAAGGAAACTTCACACTTAATTCGAGTTCAAACCGAGCTGTGGTGAAAGGAATGGGGCGGAGTGAAAGGAACACCCACATGTCCCAGAAGACCCCAGGGCATCGCTGCCTTTCAGCTTCTTTTGCGCTTTCTGCAGCTCGTGTCACATTCCAAGGACACTCAGCTCCGCGCACGTGCACAGAGGGCCGCGTGTGTTCCGGAGCCTGTTATCTAAAACCAGGCGCTGACCTGCAGGTCAGGAACTCTTGAGTATTTAATCTCTACGCCGTTCATGACTACCTGGGTGGCCTCTGAAATATTATTTAATGTCTCTGGGTTCTGATTTCCTCAATTGTATGCTACCCAGTGACTTCACGATGACATTTCACTACCTACGAAAAATGGCTCCATCTAAATGTTTGGTCTTTACCTAGAAGAATACGAGGAGGGGTTTCTTGCCTGGGAATGATCCTGTGAACCTGAGGTCACAGTTTATCTTCTCAGCTAGGGCAGGGATTAGTACGACAGACGGCCATTCGTCAAGAAAAAGGAAAGCTTCTTTCTCCCTTTCCAAAAATGAAAGTAGTGAAACTTACATTTCTCACTTTTCTCTGATTGCGCAGAACTAAATATAAAATTTAATTGACAAGTATGTTAGCACTTATTTTTAACATATTTTCTTTTGGTCATAATTTTTAATTTTATTAATCTTATTGATTTGACAGTCAGGGTCAAATCTAAATAAATAATAATATTTTATTATACAATAAATATTTTTCTGCATAGCTTGAAGGGACCTTGTGGATTGTTAAATCCAACTATGAAGTTTACAGATAAAGGTCTGCAGAGAAGGTACTGGATCAAGTGTCATCAGCTTGTTAGTTCCAAAGCTGGGTGGGAAAAGCAGTTCTTCCTTCTAATTCTTAGACCAATAATTCACTCCTCCATTCCATAATGACCATTCTTAGACAGCAACCTTACCTGTGACAACAGGGACAAAGCAAAACAATTGTCTTTGAGTTTCAGGCACAGACTTTTCAGAATTAAATAGTTTCAGGTACATGTAATAGAGAATCCAGTTAATTTGTGCTGGTTAGAAAGCACTTTGGTCACACCTATGCTTGTGACTCTAGGTTTTGGATTCTTCTGGAGTCTTCTGAACCTGCTGGGCATTTCTGACTGGATGAAAATTGACAAAAGTCTATCTTCATCCTGATGAAAATTAGCAGTAGTTTATCTCAGTTTAATTGCCACAGTGTAAAGCTATAAAGTATGTATATTTTCATTCATGTATTTGAAATATTTATGGAGTGTCTGTTATATGACTAGTACTAGGGATTCAATAATTTTACCCATATAATGTGTATGTGTTAAATATATGATTAATATGGATAAATGTAATATGTTTATATAGGAAATATAATCTATTTGGTACATAGACACACAAATATAAAATATATAACACAGATCTGTTATCTGTATAGACATATATTTTGGAGGCATTCTGTTGTCTAGCTTCTTTATATTCCCATATGTGCTTAATTTCCATATTCCTTTTCCTGATTTATTGTTTTCTTCTAGTATTAAAGTAGAATAAAGGCAACCGTGTATGGTGGAGCAGGGAGTACACAGCACAATTTTCGAGGACTCATTTCTACCTGTACAGCCATGCACAGCAGCCTTACAGTTCAAATCACAAAGTTACCACCCATCTGACGACATCTTGCTATCCTAATCTGATGGAATAGCTTTGGACAAAATGAATCATCTTTTGAGGGCTGAACTAGCAAATATGTATATGTTTATATATATATATATATATATATATATAAAACAATTAGATCAAAAATATGAATTAAACTAATTGGTAATGCTTTCTTCTAGAATTAGGCAAAATGACAAGACTGAATCCTCAGGAAAGATATTTAACTCTCCTTATTTGTGTTGCCTCTGAGGACATACTGTGATGTGATGGTGTAAGAGTAGCTATGTTATGTTGAAATTATTTCAGTTATCACTGATATGAAGAGAGTTCTAAATGTATTCCAAGTTTTGGACTGCAGTAGGTTGCAATATAGCAATACTACGGAGTAATTAACTTCTCTATAGTTTGGAAAATTAATTGGAGAAGACACTAAGAATTTTGCAGAGAATCCCTCTCAAAGTAATATTGTAAATATTTAAGTATGGTTAGCCATACTTAAGTATGGTTAACATAACAGTAATACCATATACTTATATATCATCCTATTTCCAAGAAGCTCTTAGTAATTTACAAATTATTTTAAAATATGATTATAGCTCTCAGATTCTCCAGAAAGCAAGCAGGAACAAGTTCTATGAAACTGCTTAAATCAAGGAGTTTGAGATTCTTTGAGCGGCAAATCCAGACTCATCTTGGCACTTGGACATAGATGCCAAGAGCGTCTAACTCTGATGCTGACATACATCTGAGTTAGACGCTCTTGGCACCTATGTCCTTCCTGTTTTGTTGTTTTTAGTGAGGGCCTAGACTCCTATTTGATCAATCTCTTCTTTCTAGCTTGTTTCCTAAACACCACCACACCACGGTCCGCTACATGAAGTTCCAGACAATGTGGAATCTGTGCTGTTTTAGTGAGAGATTGAGACCTCTTTCTGTGCTCCCAAGAAATTTTGCCAAAATCGCAAACACACGGTTCTGGGGGAATCTTTTAAAAATATTTGGTAGTTAGCAAAGAATAATGTTTCTCTGGATTTTTGAATTTTACCAATGAAGGGAGGTGATGGGGTACAGTGGATCAGACACTTGCCTGTGATTCAGGGACCTGGGTTCTAGCCTTCAGACCTGAGGCACTTATACAAGTTTGGCCCGGGAGCTGAGCTGGGGACATGAGGACCTTCCTCAGGAGATGGGGCTTCAGGAAATGATCTTGGCTTATAAGGGAAGCTGTAACTGAAGCCCTTTAGTGCCAGATCCTTTCTATATAAACACAGTCTTTCCCTCTTCTCGTTCCTATCACAGACTTTTGGAAATTTGAAATACAAGGACACACCTAGTAATAATTGCCTCCACTCTTGAGGTCTTTACTTGTGTGCAGTCATTACTTCCTTTCATCTTACAATCTAGGTTTTAGCTTTGTGACCTTGGACAAGTTACATAACGACTCTGGTGTTCAGTTTGATCAAGTATAAAAAAGGAGGGGTTTGACTAGATATAATGGTTTTCAAATTGGGCCCTGTGAATCTCTAAGAATCAAGGGAGAACTCTTAGGAACTGCTGAGTGCATCAAAGAAACAGCTACATAGGCAGGTGTCCTCAAGCTAGCAGTCCCTTCTCTTACTCTCAATCACAGGAGCTTTGCTTTTTATCTGTGTTAAATAGTGGAGTTATTTGAAAAAAAACTTCTTATTCCAAAAAAGAAGTTTAGCTTTACTCCTGTCAAGATGGTATGAAAAGAGACTAGATTTATCCTTCCACCTAAAACAAACACATAATATATAAAATACAGTCATGAGCCACATAATGATATTTCAGTCAACGATGGACCACATATACAACGGTGGTCTCATAGAATATAATGGAGCTGAAAAATTCTGATGGCCTAGTGACATCGTTCATAATGTCATAGTGCAATGCATTACTCACATGTTTGTGTTGATGTGGTGTAAAAAAACTTACTGCACTATCAGTTGCATAAAAGTCTAGCACATACAATTATGTAAAATATATAATACTTGATAATAAACTATGTTACTGGTTTATACTCTTTATCATTGTTTTAGAGTGTACTCCTTCTACTTACAAAAAAAAAAGTTAACTGTATAAACAGTCTCGGGCAGGTCCTTCCGAAGGTTTTCCAGAAGAAGGCATTGTTATCATAGGAGACGACAGTTCCATGAGTGTTAATTGCCCTTGAAGACTCTCCAATGGGACAAGATGTGGAGGTTGAAGACTGTTATATTGATGATCCCGACCCTGTCTAGCCTTAGGCTAATGTGTTTGTGTCTTAGTTTTTAACAAAAAATTAGAAAAGTTAAAACAATACAAAAAATTTAAAGTAAATAAAGCTTATAAAATAAGAATATAAAGAAAGAAAATATTTTAGTATAGGTATATAATGTTTGTGTTTTAAGCTACTTGTTAATATAAAAGAGTCAAAAAGTTAAAAAAATTTTAAAGCTTATAAAATAAAGCCAAGGTTAATTTATTATTAAAATAAAAACTATTTAAAAAATAAACTTAGTGTAGCCTAAGTGCACAGTGTTTATAAAGACTATGGGAGAGTACAGTAGTGTCTGAGGCCTTCACGCTTACTTACCGTTCACTCACTGACTTAACCAGAGCAACTTCTAGTCATGCAAGTTCCATTCATGGTAAGTATCCTACACAGGTTTGCCATTTTTTATCTTTTATAATGTTTTTTACAGTACCTTTTCTATGTTAGATATGTTTAGATACATAAATACTTACCATTTTGTTACAACTGCCAACAGTATTCAGTACAGTAACATACTGTACAGGTTTGTAGCCTAGGAGCAATAGGTTATACCATATAGACTAGGTATGTAGTAGGCTATACCACCTAGCTTTGTGTAAGTACACTATAATATTTGCACAATGGTGAAATTACCTGATGACACATTTCTCAGGAGGTATTCCCATTATCATTAAGCACTCATGACTGTAACAGTTTTCAAGACAGTGGACATTAGCCCATGCATATGAGGAAACTAACAAAGGCTCGTGAAAGAATCACCCAAAAGAGTTAGAAAGAGTGACATCTGGTACTCACACTGGACCTGGAATAGTGCCTGTTCCCACCAGTCATGAAGCATTGGGCAGAATACTTAGAAAAGTCTTGTCTCAGTGGAGGGAACTAGCCCTAGGCTAAACACTGCTCTCGTCCTGCCTAACAAGACTTGAAAGCAAGACCAAAAAGGACCAAACTGTTTCTTTGTAATTTAATTGTGTCTCAGGATAAAGCTTAAAATATTTAATAGGAATACAAAAATATCTAGTAACAAACATGGTGCAGTTTATAATGACTACAATCCAATAAAAAATTACCAGGCATGCAAAAAGGCAGGAAAATACAGTCCACAATGAGGAAAAAAAATCAAAGTCAAACTAGAATTTATACAGATGTTAGGATTAGCAAACAAGGACATTCATTATAACTATATTCCACTTGTTCAAAAAATAAAGTAGAGACATGGAAGATATTAAAAAGAGAAAGAAGTTCACATCAAGCTTCAAGAGGTAAAAGCTATAATGTCAAAGGTGAAAAATATATTACATGAGATTCGTGGCAAATTAGACATTGCAGAAGCAAAGATTAGTGAATTTGAAGACAGCAATAGAATTACCAAAAATGAAACACAAGAGAGAAAAAATAATTAAAAAAAAATAAACAGAGGATCAGTGAGCTATGCGGCAACTTGGAAATTGGAGTATTCCTAGAAGAGAAAGGAGAGAACAAAAAATATTTGAAGAAATAATGGCTGAAAAATTTCAGTATTTGATACAAAATATAAACCCACATGTATTAGTTTCCTGTTGTTGCTATACCAAAAATGTAGTGGCTTAAGACAACACAAATTTATTATTGTATGCTTCTGGAGTTCAGAAGTCTGATATGGATCTTACAAGCTAAAGTCAACATATAAGTTCAGCATAACCGCATTCCTTTTACAGGCTCTAGGGGAGAACCTGTCCTTTGGCTGTTCTAGCCTTTCAAGGCTGTGTGCAGTCCTTGGCTTGTGTCTACATCACTCTGATTTCTTTTTCCACTGTCACATCTTCTTTTCAGACTCTGACTTCTTGCCTCCCTCTTATAAGGACCCTTGTGATTACACTGGGTTCACTAGATAAGGCTGGATACTCTTCCCATCTCAAGATCCTTAACCTAATCACACCCACAAAAGTCCCTTTTGTGATGTATGGTAATGTATTCTTCGATGTTATGGATTGAAATGTGCCTCACAAAGAGATATATTGAAGCCCTAACCTATGGTCCTTGTGAATGTGACCTTATTTGGAAATAGGGTCTTTGCAGATATAACTAACATGTAAATTAAAATGAGGTCAACCTGTAGCAAAGTGAGTCCTTAATCCAATATGACTAGTGTCCTTATGACAGAGAAGAGAGACACAAAGAGAGGAGACTATCATGTGAAAACATAGACATAGAGAGGAAGGTGGAAATGTGGTAGAGGTTGGAGTTATGCTGTCAAAAGTCAAGGAATACTAAGGGCCACCAGAATCTGGATGAGGTAAGGAAGGATCATCCCCTAGAGGTTTCAGAAGGAGCCTAGTTCTACCAGCATCTTGATGTTGGACTTGTAGCTTCCAGAACTATGCGAGGAATAAATTTCTATTGTTTTAGGCCACCTAGTATCTTTGTGGTGATTTGTTATGGCAGCCACAGGAAACTAATACAATAGGTTTTAGGAATTAGGATTTGGACATTTTTGGGGAGCTATTATTCTACCAATCATAACACGAATCTAAGAAACTCAAGAAACTCCACACCTATGAAACTTGAAAAATAGTGCACAAAGGTACTATTTTTCAGAATGACAATGTCAAAAATCACTGATAAAGAGAAAAATCTTAAAAGCAGCCAGAGAAGAGAGGCTTACATACAGAAGACCAAAGATGAGTATAACAGTTGATTTCTAGTCAGAAACAATGCAAGTGAGAATACAGTGGAACATCTTTAAAGTACTGAACAAAAGCTGTCAACCTTGAATTCTATACCTAGTAAAAATGCCCTTTGAAAATGAAAACAAATAGACATCTTCAGATAGAAGCTGAAAACATTCATTACCAGAAGAACTTCACTATAAGAAATGTTAAAGTCCTTCAGACAGAGAGAAATTGATACCAGATGGATCTACACCAAGGAATGAAGAGCACCAATGGTAACTCCATGAGTAAACATGGAAGAACTTCTCCTTTATTGTTAATCTTTTCAAAAGAAAATTGACCGTGAATAATAATAATAATACCATTACATGTAAAATATGTAAAGGTAAAATGCATGACAGCAGTAGTGCAAAGGCCAAAAGTGAAACATGGAAGTATGTCATTGTTAAGGTTCTTATGCAATACTTAAGATAGTATAATATCACTTGAAGGTAGATTATAATAAGTTAAGGAAGCATACTATATTCTAAAACAACCACTAAAATAATAAACTAAAGATTTATAGCTAAAAATCCAATGAAGAAGATAAAATGGAATTATAAAAAATAATTAATCCAAGATGATGGCTACATAATAGTTGTATAGGAGAATGATCTTATACTTAGAAGATATTGCTGAAGTGTTTGAGAGTGAATGGAATATGAAACTTACTCTCAAAGAGTTAAGGAAAAAATATATGTAAAGAGAGCACACAAATTACAAAACAAATCAAGCAAAATGTGGATAGTAGGTCAATCTAGTTTAAGGATATATGGGTGTTTTTCATCCATTCTGGTAAATTTTTTGTAAGTTTGAAATTCTTAAAAAAAAAAAATTACCCATTCTAGGCAAAGAGCTTGGAGAGAGATTTCTCAAAAGATGTTACAAATAGCCAACGAGCATATGAAAAGATGCTCAACATCACTAATCATCAGAGAAATAAACCACAGTGAGATATTGCCTCACACCCAATATGACTGCTATCAAAAAACCAGAAACTAACAAATGTTGGTGAGGATATGGAGAAACTGGAACACTTGTGCCTTGTTTGTGGGATTGTAAAATGGTACAACCACTATGAAAAACAGTATAGAGGTTCCTCAAGAAATTAAAGATAGAGCCACCAAATGATCCACCAATTCCACTTCTGGGAATATATTCAAAATAATTGACAGAGTCTTGAAGAAATATTCACACACCTATGACTGTGGCAACATTATTCATAATAGCCAAGATATGAAGCAAGCTAAATAGCCATTGATGAATGAATGGATAAACAGAATGTGGCATACACATACATTAGAATACTATTCAGCCTTAAAAAGGAAGGAAATCCTGTCACATGGCTGCAAAATGGATGAACCTTGAGGGCATTATGCCAAGTGAAATAAGCCAGTCATAAAAGGACAAATATTGTGTGATTCTACTTATATGAGGCACCTGAAATAGTTAAATTCATAAAAACAGAAGGTAAACTGATGGTCACCAGGATCTGGGAACAAAAGGGAGATTGTTGTTTAATGAGTACAGAATTTCACATTTGCAAGATGAAGTTCTGGAGATCTATTTTACAACAATGTAAATATTCTTAATAGTACTGAGCTGCACACTTAAAAATATTTAAGATGGTAAATTTTATGTTATGTGTTTTTTTTAGCACAATAAAAATCTTTAAATAAAGAAGAAATGAATCCAAGTCAGAAAAAGAAGAGTCAGTCAATTTATAAATTGTGGTATATCCTTACAGTAAAATACTATTCAGCAATAAGCAGGAATAAGCAACTGATAAGTGGAACAACATGGATAAATTTCAAAGCAATCATGCTGAGTGAAAGACCAGAAAAATAACGTATATACTATATTATTTAATTTATATAAAATTGTAGAAAGTATAAATAATGCAATAGTGATGCAAATTAGATCAATGGTTACATAGAAATTGACAGTGAGGCAGGTGGGAGAGGGAGGAAGGAACTGTAAAAGGATATAAGGAAACTTGTGGGATTATTAAATATGTTTACTCTTTTGATCGTGCTGAGGGTTTCCCAGATATAAACATATATCAAAACTTATCAAATCATATATTTTAAATAGGTACACTTTATTGTATATCAATTATACCTTTATAAAACTGTTCAAAAACACCTTTTGCCATTAGACTATTTGGAATATAACTTCTCTTTCTGTTCTAAACAATGAGCAAAATTTCTGATGATGGAACTTCTGATAGTGGTGTAAATTACTATAATCCTGTAGAAAGGAATATGGCAATATATATCAAGGTCCCTAAAAATGTTTATATGCTTTGCCCCAGAATCTCATTTTTGATAATCTGGCCTAAAGAAATAATTGAAAAGACAGAACAAGTATTATAGGTGGCCTTACAACCTCTCCCTCTCACCTCAAATCCCTAGAAATTGCAAAAATATTGTCTTTAAAATCATGTTGGCCAAAAATTTGAATTTGAAATTTATCAAATTTCACATTTGATGAATTTCAGAAAGATGGAAAATAGTTGGGATCAGATTGAAGAAGGAAATCACAACGCAATACTCACACAGGAGAGAACTGCAGAAGTGGGCAGGGCTCTAGGGATGCGTATAGTCTAGAGGTTTGTGGCTCTCAGAGGTCTGGCAAGAAGTCCCCTGGAGCAACTGACTGGGTGATTAGTTGGCGTTCTGCAGTAGAAGAATCTAAGTTCACTGACCATCTGCACCCTCCCTCTCCTCTATTTCTTTCATGCCCAGCAATGTGTAACCAAGGTATCTACTTTTAGGCAGGAACAGTGAGTGAGTGGAGGTTAAATGGGGCCTTTGGTGACTGTGACACCAATGAGTCCCATATCAGAAGACTGACTGAATGCTTGCTCTGAGGAATAGCACATTCTGTTCCTCACCCAAATCACAGTAGACAGGCTAGGGGTCACCCTGCCCTGAAAAGCATGTCCTGCTCTCTCCAAGTAGGCGGAAGCCACATAGAGGTTGAAATGAAAGGAATGGAAAAACATATAAAAAGGAAATTGCTAACCACAATAAAGCAAATTTGGCAATACTATTATCAGACAAAAGGAAATTCAAGGCAGTTATTATTAAGAAGGCCAAAAAAAGATGTTTCAGAGTGATAGAAGGTTATGTCAATCAAACACACCTCCATGACTCTGACAACATAGCTTCTAAATATAGAGAGCAAAAGCAAATAGAAAATATAAGGATAAATGGATAGCTCCATAATCATAATGAAATTTAACATACATGTTTTAAAAATCAATAAATCAAGCACACTAAAGATAAAGACGGATATGTGGGATTTGAATATACAATGGATAAATTTGAAGTACATGTGTAGCCAACAAACAGCATCCATTTTTTTTCAAAAGCACATTAAATATTCAGAAAACAATTGATCATATATTATAAAATGTTAATGAATTTGAAAAGAAGAAATCACATAGGCAACATTCACTGCTCACGATTAATTAAAATTGGAAATAGAGAAGAAAGAAATAGCAAAAACAAAACACAGTCAACTATAACTCTTCGAAATTAAAAACACTTCTTTGTAACACTTGGGTTAAAGAGGAAATAAAAAACAATTTAGAAAGTACATCATGTTAAAACTAATGATGTGGCCAAGATAGTACTTGGAGAAATATTTATTATCATAAGTATATTTATTAGGAAAAGGAAGACAAAAATAAGTGAACTAATCTTTGAAATCAAGACACTGGAATGCATCCGAGAAAAATAAACTAAAAGAATGTGGAGTGATGGAATATATAAAGATAGAAGTAAAAATTAATAATGAGGAAATTAAAAAATAAGTAACAGTGGAATTGCTCTGTAAAACCAAAAGCTGTTTTTTTGTTTTTGTTTTTTCCACAAAGGCCTTTGCATACTGGTTTTGTATTCCAGGCCTTTCCCTTTGTATCCATACTTCTTCCTTCCACCCCTGCCCCATCGACCTCAGTTACTAACGCTGAACCCCAGTGGACATGCTTTACATCTTTGCTCAGAAGACCTGCCTCCTGTACTTAACATATTTCATATACTTGTGGCATTTATTGGTTTAGTCTATTAAAGTCTACACATGCCATATTAAGAAATCTGAATACAGCCTGTGGAACTGTACACACTAGGGATTGTGTACAAATCTCAGCAATCTGGACCTTTTCTGAACCTACTCTCAAAAATCAGGTACTTACAAACACAGAAGAATTCCATGGACGAATGTTAATGAATTTAAAAAAAAAGAAATCACATAGGCAACATTCACTGCTCATGACTTTTTTTGGTGGATGGGATGAAGTCTCACTCTGTCACCCAGGCTGGAGTACAGTGGTGCAATCTCCTCTCACTAGAACCTCCGCCTCCTGGGTTCAAGCAGTTCTCCTGCCTCAGCCTCCCAAGTAGCTGGGATTTATAGGTGCATGCCACCATGCCTGGCTAATTTTTTGTATTTTTAGTAGAGACAGAGTTTCACAGTGTTAGCCAGGATGGTCTAGATCACCTGACCTTGTGATCTGCCCACCTCAGCCTCCCAAAGTTCCCCATTTCTTTTGTGAGGGAGGCCCAAGAGAGGAATGTGCATTGCTTCAGTCTGTGAAGCCCTGCCCATTGTGGCCGTATGTGCTGAGGTGATGTGGGCATCACTGCTTTTATTTTTTCCTAGGTACGTTGCGTCTCAACTCCACTTCTTGCCTATAAAACAATAGGCCCTAGGAACATTTGTGGAGGTCACTTGCATATGTGGTCACATTCCCAGCCCTTTTTAGTTACCTATGAAGCACCTAGCACTTCCCACTTTGATCCCACTGATGTAGGATGGAAACTTAAATTCTTTTTTTTTTTTTTTTGAGAGGGAGTTTTGTTCTGTCACCAGGCTAGAATGCAGTGCACTCAGCTCACTGTAACCTCCCCCTCCTGGGTTCAAGAGATTCTCCTGTCTCAGCCTCCTGAGTAGCTGAGACTACAGGCGAGCACCCCCATGCCCAGCCAATTTTTGTATTTTTAGTAGAGACGGGGTTTCACCATGTTGGCCAGGATGGTCTTGATCTCTTGACTTCATGATCTGCCCGCCTCAGCCTCCCAAAGTGCTGGGATCACAGGCATGAGCTACCGCACCCGGCTGGAACCTTAAATTCTAATCACTTCCTCCCCCATCTGAATTAATAGTCTCATGACCTTATATATCCAAGGTGCTGATAACTAATTAGCCAAAATGACTTGAATGTAGAATTCCTGGGTCTTAAAGTAGTCTGAGAAATCATCAAATTCACTGTCCTCAACTACTTTAAATCTTTATGCTAAATTTAAACAGGGACCTTTCTTACCTCCATCTCTGGAATAGTCCTACTAGCCAGGTGGCTTTTGTATAATTTCACTTTTTGTAGTGTTTGTGAATAAAATGATGATGATGTTGGAATGCCCTGACCCTGATTCCGACATGCTATTCTCAGGAGATCTGTTTTCCTGGGGGGAAATCACTGATACACAGTGCAGTATTAGGGATTGCGTTTTGGTATGTAATAGAAGCACAAATGCAGTGGCTTAACCAAATAAGGCCTCACTAAAAGGCTACGTAGTAGGTAGTCTGAAGGCAGAGGAGTTGGGGGAAAAACTAACCTTCCCCTTCTGACTACAGCCTGTTACTCAGAACTACCAACAAGGACATAATAGTTGTGCATGCAAAATGGTGTAGGCCAACTTACAATGCCTTTGATAAATATTTGTTTAATGAATACATGTTTTCAATCTTTGGAAATCGGCATTATGGTTAGAGATGATCTCTCAGACCTCAGTAGGCCACTATACTGCTGATACTCCGGGAACATTTTACCATGTGGTTGGGTGTGATTTGGATACCAGATTCTCATCCTGAGTAGCTTGATGTAACAGGGAATTGCTTAGAGCAGGTGTTTTACCTTAGATTCCTCTGCAAAGCAACTCTGAGAGACAAGGATTTGGGTGTCATTAGTTTATCTGGGAGGTGATCCCAATAGGATAGGGAATGGGAACAGATAAACAAGGGAGAAAAGCAAATGAAAGGAACATTAGTGGTTCATTGCTACTTAGGCAGTTAGACTTGTTGCAGGCCTTCTGAGAGACTGGGTGGAACACACCAAGGATTGAGTTTTTCCACCAAGGAATAAGAATGCCAAGGTATTTATTCACCAACCTTCATGCCTCACTGGTTGTGAAAGCCAAGTGTGCTCCTGAGTCCAGAGTAAAACCTTACACAGAGAGAAATGCAGGGGCTTGAGGAAGGAAGGCTTGGGCCTGTCTGGGAACTGTCTACTGAAGCTCCAAATGACCTTAAAATGGGCTGAAGGAATTTGGGCAGGGCTTGACCCACAGAGAGAAAGACTGGCCTGCTTGCAGTAGCAGAGCCTTCCCAAGATCACAGCAAGCCCAAGGGCTCCCTCCTGCCAGGCTGTACTGGAGGGAATGAGGAGGAGGTTAGCACCCCGGTCCACCCTGCTTCATGGTAACCAGCCTATATTGAGAGGGGTGGGAACTGGACCCCAAGGTCAGGGAGACTGACAGGAAATAGTAGTGAACCTCTTGGCTGGCTCACTCCCTTTTCTTTCTGACTATGCTCCCGGTGGAATTGGGGGAGAATGTCTGCCTGTTGGATCCTTACCACTACTACTTGTGCTTTGTGGGAAAGAGCAATTCAAGTGTGGTCTCAGAGATCTCCCCAGACTCTTACATGTTCTTTGCAGCAGGGATGCTGTGGCTCCACCAAATCCCAAGTGCTGCCACTGTAACTCCTTCCTCACACCTTATGTCAGCCACAGTGAAGAGCGTCAAACTGTGTGGACAGCAGCAATGCAGTCCACGTGTTCAGGCTTTCCTCTCTTCAAGAAATAGCTGCTAGCTGTTTATCTTAGCTGCAATGGTCCCAGGCTATGGAAGGGCAAGATGCCATCTTTAAAAAATGCGAAATAGAAGAAATACCTTGCGAACCCAAAAAGCTTTAGCAGTTGGCTGAGGTCAAATTATTTAAATGAATATCAGCTTCTCCATCATGAGGAAGAACTGAAAATTAAATCAGCCTAATAATAACCATTTGTTTCTCCCTCTGCACACACTAGTTGGCAAAACTTCCGTCTGCTTCCAACCAGGACATTTTATTCATTTCTGGTTGCATTCTTGTCATCCGAGTTCAATATGGAGATTTTTGTCCCGGAGCTAATTAGTTTCAGCTGATATTTACTCAGGATCAAACTTTTTGGAGATAAATACAAGTCGAATAGCCAGTTGGTGCAATGCAGTCTATTTTTTTTTCTGTGTAACTTTGTGCCGTCTTTACTCGCATCCCTTTTTACATTTTTCTGCAGAGGATGATAAAGAAAAGAAAACTCAAATCTTATAAAATCTATCAGCATAAAAGGACAAAAGCTTTACAAGAAAAATAAGAGAAAAAAAATCATTTGCCAAACCTCAGAGTAGGTTCTGAGGGAGGATGAACAGCTTTATTTCTATGGCAGGAATATATTTCCTGGATGAAAAAAACAAAATCCTTCCTTGGCGTCATGGGTACTGTTTGGAGCCTACAGCTTGAAGTTTTTGCACTGGGGACCAAAAAAGTTGTCAGTGTTAATAAAAAGACGTTTTCCTGAGGATGAGTTTGATGCACTATGCACAAACATGTGCTAGTCCTCGTGTTTGGTTAGAAAGAGACTATAATATGGAACGCATTATACAGAAGAGCCAAAAATAACATCTGTCTCACAAATAAGGGGAACGATCTCATTTCATATCTCTTCTTATTTGACAGCCTCTTATTTTTTTCTTCACTGTAAAATTACAGTTTTGTATAGTTTACAGAAATAACATTTAAACATTGCATGTGATTTTAGACTCAAATGGGATCTACTTAATACAACACACAAGCAATTAGAGAACTTCGTTGTAATCACTTCTGAAACCCCAGAAGGTTCACATCTACTGGCTGAGACACTGCATTCCCAGCCTCCCCCATTTCGGAAGCTTAGTAAGGATGTCACTGCTGCCCACATTGTGTATACAGATCGTCTTTACCTAGCAGTGCACATGTTTTTGAATTTTTTGCTGCTACTGGTTGGGTGGATTTCTCATTTCTCAAATAAAAATTATATTCACCAGGGATTCAAGTTGGTGGACACAGAGGTTAAGCACATTTGGCAGCTCATCCTGCAGATCTTTTTAGAGAAGAAAGAATGATTAGAAAGAAATTCTAATTTTCTGTTTCTAATTTTAGGTAACAGAGGGGTTACCCATTTCAGCTGTAAGCTAAGCCCACCTACTTACATTTTTTTTTTTTTTTATACTTCCAAGTATATGAACTCTTCTTCAGGTCCAAATGTGTAGGTGTGAAGGGAGCTATTTTGGCAAAGGTCTCATGACAGCCTGGGTATTTTCGTTAGAATTTGTCTTGCTCTTGGATCTTATTCTGTGCTTCAGCTGTTTTGATCAACTGGGCCACATTTCAGAAGGAGCTGGTTCTCCCTAGTATTATGACTGTTTGATGAACTACCAGTCTTCAGTTATTATAATCGTTGTTTGACTAGAGATCAGTCTGATTTCAGTGTCCATATCCATTGGTTGAATTATCTCTTGAATGCCAAGAAAGAGTCTATTTGAGTAAGTAACAAATCTATTGCTTAAGTAATTTTGATGGTCTGTAACGGACAATTTTGAGTTTAGAGATGGCAGTGGTCTGGTGGTGTTAATGATGGTGGTGCTGAAGATGGTGGAGGTAGAGGTGTTGATGATGGTGTGGATATAGGTGTTGATGAGAGTGGTAGTCATGGGGATGGTAGTGATGATAGTAGAAAGGATGGGAGTAGAAAAGGTGGTGATGGGTGGTGAGACTACTTTTCCACGCTCAGCCTTTGGAAGGAGTTACATGTAAGAGGCACTGAAGGCCTACTATTAATGATGATGGTTACATTCTTACTATTTAAAGCGTTTCCCACAGGCCAGTGGCATTGGCCACCACTCAAGATTTGGTTAGAAATATAAAAGCTCAGGCGCCATCTCTGACCAACCGAATAAGAACATGTATTTTAACAATATTATCAGTTGATGTGTATGCACATTAAAGTTACGAGGGCACTGGTCTAAAGGAGAAATAGCCACAAACTTACCTGTCACCTTTGTCACCCCATATTCCTCTCACGAGGGAATCTCAGCCCTTACCTGTATATAAGATAAGAGAGGTCAGTTTTTAGTTGACCAGCAATGGTTACTTGGCCTAAACTCTGGGTCTAGAGTCAAGTTTAAGTATGGATCCAAAAAAAAGCTGTTCATGACCTGAAATTTAAGATTTCCCAACTAAAATAAATATAACTTCTCTAACGATGGCCATAATGCCTGAAGTTCTCATTGGATTCACATTTTAGAAGAAGCATAGTTTTTTTAACAGGAATAAGACATTTAGATGTCACATTGAGGCACTGATTGTTATATGATTAATGAATTGTCATACAGTAAATCTTGGGACTGCGATTTATGGGCTCCTTAGGGAAGTCTGAAGAGGGCCTGCCAATCTTACCTGACATACAGTGGCAACCTATGGTACTATGTGTGCGCGCGCGCGCACACACACACACACACACGTGCATGCACGTCCACCCAGAATAAGCACGTTAGCAGAAATTTTGGGGTAGCTAGTGGCTTGTGTATAAATTGTGTGAGGGTAGACAAAGTTGATTTTCACACATATATTATGATTATGTGTTGCTCTATCAAACTACAATAAGACTTTGTGACTTAACAACAATCACTTATTTTTACTCATAAGTCTATTGTTTGGGCTGAGCTTGGTGAAGAAAGCTTGTCTCTGTTCATCACATAGTGTCAGCTAGGTTGGCCCTACTGAGACTGGAGAATATGCTTCCAAAATTGCTCTCTCACATGGCTGGCAGGTTGGTGCTCAGCTGGGGCTGTTCACCATCCTTGGTTCCTCTCCAAATGGGACCTTTGGCTTGGGTTTCCTCAGAGCATGGTGGGTGAGTTCCCAAAGCAGATGTTCTAAGAGGCCTGGGTAAAATGGTACAGCTTCTGACGATCTAGCTTCTGAAGTCCCAGTGGTCACTTCTTTGAGATTAACATTCTTTTGGGTAGCTGTCCTTTTGTACATATGTCCCAGTGGTTGGCATATTTTTTGGACAGCACTAGTGTGTCAATAGCTAAGGAATCTTCCCATAACTATATGAGAATTTTTAATCTGGACTTCACCTGCTTGCCCAGGTACTGTAAAATAAGGAAAAAAACTGCACAAATAGTGAATAAGTAGGCTAAGCTGTGGAGTGCTGTAAAAATGACACTGGACTGCGTGGAACAGGTTAATCAGGAGGTCAAGAGGAGAAGAAGGTCAATATGGTCTCTGGCTCAGGTTGAACTTGCAAAGATCAGGACCCTGATAGGTCAAACTACAGGTGCTTTCACAAGAAAACAGCATACGAAAATAGTGAGCAAGATTAGAGGTTAAGTCGCAGTTCCTCATGTCTGGGAATATTCCCCAAATAACACTTTCATTAGGGCCCTCCCCAACATGAAAGTCTACGATGGTTCCTATTCCCATGCCCGGCTTTCATAATAGACCTCATAATAACTGTCCTACCGTATTTCCCCAATTTTTTTTTTTTTTAACATTTTTGGCCGAAGCCAACTCCATTTTTTTCAGTATCTTGATTTATCAAAACTCCACCATTCTTCCGTGTCTTGCTTGGCTACGCTGTTCCCCCAATAACAATAACAACAAAAACGCTCTTTGACTTTCAGATCAAATCACATTCCCTCAAGGTTTAGCTTCCATTTTCCTCCTTCCACAAAGCCTTTCTGGCCACTCCGGCCATTAAGGAGCAATTTGTTCTCTGAACTCTGATAGTCCTATAATCAGTGCAGAGAACACTGCCAACCTTCTTCAACTTTCCATTTCCCTGACTTGGGGAAGGGTTCTCTTTTTCTCTACCTTCTCTTCTCAGTATTGAATTTTCTTCTTGGCCTTTTCTCTGTTAGACCTAATCCAAACATCAGAATGAGAAATACTATTCACAGGCAGATATTCAATGATGTAAAAGGTGTATAGCATTTTGTTTCTCAGGGATGTTTTCCCCATAACTAGTGACTATATCCTTGTTTAATCTAAGTCAAACCAACATGTATTTATTGAGTATCTATTATGTGCAATGCAATGAGGAGGGCTATAGATATATGAATCAGCAGTAGACATGACTTGTCCCCAAGGAACTTATATTTTAGCTGAATAGAAGCAGCTAAGATTTGAACCTAATATTTGAATGCCTTGTGTTCAAAATCAACAGTTTAGTTTTAAACTTGTAAATTTTTGTTGCTCTATGGATTTTTTCTTCTTTTTTTGTTTTTTTAAATAATATCTTTATTTAGCTTTGGTATTAAGGTTAGGCTGGTCTCATAAAATGAGTTGAGCAGCATTCCCTTCCCTTCTATTTCTAAACAAATAGAGGGGAGTAACAAAATAAAAATTTAAAACTAAACTGTTTATTTTTAACACAAGGCGTCTCATGAAGGAAGATAGACTCACCACCAGCAAAAAATGTAAGCGACAGCTGGAAGGTGATTCTGCCACCAGCCTGGACTCTCCAAGGTTCTTAGTTCTGCTTGTATAGTGGGAGTGGCTGCAAGATCTCAGGAAGCTGTGACTGAGAGATGTTTAGGGTAGAAGAGGCAGTGGTGGTGGAAGGAGAAGACTGATAAAATTTCTGACTTTTTATGCTCGTGATGCAATCAGGTGACTGAAGAAATTATAAAGGAGATGAGAGGACATGGCAGATGTCACTGTATTTCATTTTATTAAATAGCCAGGTTTCTTTACCATGATAATATACTTTCTCTTGATACAGTGCTGCTGGTGTTTGAAGGAAACAATTCTGATTTTCAGATGATGATGGTCTGGATTGAGCCATGCTCAGAAAGTACTAGCAGGTATTTCTTCCCTTCTATTCAGTAGAGGGCAACAGAATATATGGTGACAGGTGAGGAACTGAGGCAAGAAAAATAGTAGCACAGAGAATGGAAATAAGGGAAAACAGATTTACAGAAAATAGAAGAGAATTAATAAGCAAGGAGGCATGTGGCATACATTTAAATGAGACAGTTTCCTAGCTTTTAAGACAAATTCTATCAACTTTTTATATATACAAGGAGACCACACAGTGTTTGTTATAAAATTCAACTAGAATGTATTTCTGGAGATCCCCACTTTCTCCTGTTCCCACCCTCTCAAAGAAACAAAAAGGAAGCCAAATTTGGGGGCTGGTAGGCAACATGACTACAGAAGAATACCACTAACTGATCGTGGACCTGGAACTGTGACATTTAATTCTAGGCCAGGCTGGCTGCCAAGTCCCACAGAAAGCAAATACATGCCCAATGTTTTAGCCACAAGTTAACACTGAAACAGCCCATTGGTGATTTGTAAATCAGTATTTCTACTGGTACAGTTACAATCTCATCTGGAGCTAGGTCGAAGCAATTTTAAGGGGGCTTGAGTCAGTAGTTAACTGCTAATTCATTCATTCATTCATTCATTCATTCATTTCTCCAGTCAGTCTTTTCTTTGTGCTAGAGCTGCATTCTGTATGTATTTTTCTTACAGTATTCATCATGTTATATATATTGTTAGCTTCACCAGATCTCGTTTCTTTTCTTCTTGAGGGTGCATAGCTAAACTAACTTTCCCTACCTCTTTTGCTGGAGTTCTGTCAAAAGTAATATGATGGATGTAATGTAACCAACTTACAGCCTGGCCCATAAGAAAACCTCTCACATAAAATTATATGCGCTTTTCTTCCAGCTGGCTGGAATGGATATGATGCCTGATGAAATTTTTTTATTTTCTTTTTTATAATATCTTTAGTTTTGGTGTTAAGGTTAGGCTGGTCTCATGAAATGAGTTGGGAAGTATTCCTTTCCCCTCTATTTTCTAAAAGAGTTCGTGTAAGACTGGAATTATTTATTCCATAAATATTTGATAGAATTCACCAGTGAAACCCTCTTGGCCTGGAGTTTTGTTTGTAAGAAGGTTTTAAATAATATATTTAATTTACTTAATAGCTACAAGGCTATTCAAAATTTTTACTTCATTTTTGTGTTTTTTGATGTTTGTAGAATCGGTGGTAATAAACCTTCTTCCATTCCTGATAGTGGTTGTATTCTTAATGTAATTTTGGAAATCAAGTGCAGAAGATGTTGAAGCCACAAGACAGAATGAACCTATGTCCTTGGATCAGCTTTTGGCAGAGACCTAGCAACTGATCAGAAACACCTGCATCATTTTGTTGTATACATTAGAAATCAACATTAATTACATTAAGTCACTGAGCTCCAGTGGGGGTTGGTTTGTTATAGCAGCCAGCATAACCTGACTTATTGCAGATTGCTTTATGTGTTTATAGTCCCCACTAGCGAGGGCTCTTGGAGGACAGGGGCCTGATTATCCTGCTCTTGATTTTTGTTTCAGTGCTTAGCACAATACTTGGTGAATATTAGGTTCCCAATAAATGTTACTTGAATATAAATTAATGACTAAAATGTTTCCTATATATTTGGAGTTAGAAGTTTTATTTTCCTGGAATGGATGACAACTCCAACAGGAAGCTCTGAACACTCAGTATTGGATTACTTAATCTTTTTCTTCCTCTACTCCCTTCCCCTGCTTTCCTCCTCCTTCTCACTACTTTGTTTTTCCTTTATTCAGAACTACATCTGTGCATTATTGTCAGACACCTTTTAGTAAGGTAAAATTTCTTCAATTCAGGGAGCATTGCTGAGTCATTTTACACAACCAGTTTACATCAGCAGTATACTTGTTGGTGATGGGAATTGCACTGATAACAGAGGCTTAGAAATCGCTATAAAGCAACGTGTTGATGATGCACTCACTTCAAAACTTCCTATGTTTTACTTAGTCAACAGACTTCATATTAGTTTAGTACCCTCTGCATATCCACTTCAAATGAACTTGGAATATAAATTTCTGAGTCTGAATTGGGCACAAGGAGATGTTTCTTTGGAGATTGTGGATGGCCTGAGTGGGAAGATCACTGAAAGTTCCCCATTTAAAAGTGGTATGTCAATGGCAAGTCGGCTTTGCAAGGCTGCAATGTTAAGTCAATTTAACCTCCTTGCCAAAGAAGCTAAAAAAGAATTACTTGAAGCTGGTACATATCATACAGCTAAGTGTATGTCTTCCTCCTATCAAGAAGCTAAATCTAAGCTGAAATCCTACTTACAACAACATGGCTATGGATCCTGGATTGTGAAATCTCCCTGCATAGAGCAATTTAATATGTGAATTAGGCAATCCATTGTCACATTAGAAGTCTTACATTGTTTGATGGGAACAAAAAAAAAAAAAAAAAAAAAGGAATTCCTGAAAAGGAATTCAGGATAACAGACTTGAGCTGGACTTAGGTTTGCTTTTGCTTTCTTATGAAAACATGCAGACAAAAATGTCAACCAACCAAACTATAACCATGACACTCTGAACGCTATGCAAATGCTACATAAAAATGGATCCCAGGGAGAGACATTGAGATTATTTGAAAGAACAAACTTTTAAAGGGTTCTTCCAGTTACATCAGTTTAATCCTGTTGCAAATAAACAATAGACTAATTATAAACTATACTTAAAGTAGGTATCAGGTCCGTATTTTGATACGCTTTAGCATATATTCCTATAATTTCTTCAATAATATTTTTAAAATTCAGACATTCAGTGAATTGGATCAGTCCTCTTAAACAACAAGATAACATTGGTGAGGGGCTCCCTGCACTAAGTGGGATGTTAACAAAAGTGGTGCAAATCATGCACTCTGGACTCAGTCTCTTGCCACCATTGCTTCTTTGCCATAACCTAAAAAACATGACCAGCCTAGCTGCTAAAAGACTGTGAAAGACCCATAGAAAAGATTCAGGTTCTTTGAGCCATCTAAGAAGAGTCAGCCTCCACCCACCCTGCCAGTTAATCTCCCAGGCATACAAGTGAGCCAAGCCATGATGCAGCTGAGCATGGCCCATATCAGTAGAACTACCAAGATGACCCACAGAATAATAAGAAATAGTAAATTGTTGTTGTGTTAAGCCATTATGCTTTGGGATGTTTTGTTACATAGCAATAGCTAACTGATACAACCCTCAATTGCAACAATAACTTTCACTACTTGTGATTCCCCATCTGAGTGCACATTGAGGCTTTTCAGTATAGTGGTTTAGGTTCTAGGCTCTGGAACCAAATTACCTAAGGTTCAAATCCCAGTTTTGAACTCACCTAACTTAATAGTGCCTGGCAACTAGGGAGCACTGTAAGCATGTTAAATGAAATGCTATGTTGCCAGCTCTGTGGAAAGTGTATGCACAAGTGATCTCTCTCTAGCCCTTTAATAACTCAGTGAAGTAGATCATATGATCCCTATTTAGTAGATGTGAATACCAAGGCTTGGAGAAGCTAAGTAACTTGCATAACATTATAGTTAGTAGGTGACAGAGCCAAATTTATGAACCCAGAGCTGACCATGTTTATAATCACTCTACTACACGGCCATAGCATCTTTGCCATTTTGGCCTTCTTTTGGAGATTTGGCCTCAACTTGAGCTTTTGACTCAAGTAAAATTCAGATATATAAATAAATATTAGCAGGGCAGGAGAGGATGTAATAGAGAAAAAAATGTGTGTTGCATCAAGTTCTGGGTATCTCCTGTTGCCTGCTAAAGGTACTTTGACTTTAAAATCCTGTGTATATGCATCAGTTTCATCATGAGAAATGAAGATAAAGGGAAACTGTAATGGCTAAGTCTTATTTATTTAATACAATAAACATGTTATTAAACCAGACTTATTATTGGGTATGAGGATAACGTTGGGGAATAAACCTAACTGACTTACAGCATTTGTTATGGATTTATTTTTCAAAGAAATGCAGTTTTATTAGGTAAAGAATATTTCCATGGCAAAAATTTTTCTTTATAAATCCCACTGAGCAAATATAAGATAATAACTTATATTTAGCCTTTACCTCTTCCCTATCCCCTGATAAAGTTTATGGATTTATAATTGCTTAAACACAGCCTCTAGTTTTTTGTTAAGTTCCTTGGAAAGATAATAATGATAGAATAAATCCTAAATTCTGAAATCTAGGATCTGTTTTACTGAGATTTTACAATTCCTTATTTATCTGGATTTTCCCATTTGACTTTTGATCATTGTCACCAACAAGCAACAAATGAAAATGTCAAACTTGTCCCTTTCTTACACACATGCTAACAAGCCATTAACAAGCCCCAAAACCCACTGGAGTCAACTCTTTGGGAGCAGACTTTGGAAAAAGTGGCCTGCATAACACATAGCCTGGATAATATGCCTCTGCACTTTGGATTCTGTTCTGAAGGTACTTTTCAAAGTATTCAGTTTCTGTTTTATTTTACTCTACCCAGTAAAGAAGAACCAAACTGCCATTTAACAGTTCATGCCTGGAGCCAATCTTAAATGACCCAGGTTTTTCTGTCTTTTATTATGTGCATCAGAATCATATTGTGTCTCCACCAAACGTCTGAGAGCTGTAATCCACCGCAGGAGCACAAGACCAGTAACTTCATGTGTACAGAGACAAACGTCTCTGCTAAGATTGACAGACAGCCTTCTATGTTGGGAGCTTCCTTGCTGAGAATCAGCTGTTGTTGCATGCACCCAAAGCCCCATCCCTAGGCCAGTGGCCAAGTCCAGACTCACGGACAGATAATTATTATCATAGTAAAGCAACTTCAAAGATAGAGTGGAAATCTGTGGCTGTGAGATCACGGTAGATCTGAGTGCAACTTTTTGCAGCATTTCATTAGTTTTCCCCTGGAATAGTCCAGGAAGTGGCATGCATGAGGCTTTTTGGCTCACAGATTTGCTATGCTTCTGGCTGAAAAAAATATATTGAAATCTTAAGAAATACGTTTATTGTGCCCATATCTTAAGAAGCTTTTGCTTGATCTTGGCAGGGTGAGCCGCTGTTTGAACAATTGAAAACATTTTTTTTAACTGTTTCCAGAAATCATTTGCAAACACCCTGAAGTAAGGTTACATACTTACAATTCAGCTCTAAGCCTCAATTAAGGCTGTTGTTGTATAGTGTTTGCTGCCTCTAATAGCCTGACACCATAATAATATTATACAGTATCCCGAGATAATGAGAAGAATGCCTAACATCTGCTTATACTCAAAGAACAAAGCAGAAATGGAAGATGCATCCGGCAGCACTTGCAAAGCACTGCCTTTACTTGCTGGAGACATAGCGCGGATTTTCCCATGGATTATTTTTCTGCCATCCAGGGACCATGGCATAATGTTTGGGAAAAGCTTAACACAGGCCACTTGGGCTGGGGGCTCAGCGAGACTGGCGTCATGAAGGGAACCATTTCTGAGTTCCTTCAGAATAGTTCAAGATTGTATTTTTAAGTTAATTTGTTAAAATAAGAGGAGTTGGTTTCAAGAGAGTGGAGGATACTCACTTGGATCTTTGTTCCAGGCGGCCCTAATCTCTAATGCTGTCCTCTGCAATCAAGTGATGGGGAATGATGGTGTTACTCCCTTCTGATACCTTTAGCAGCAGACTCACTTGGAAAGAAGTTTAAGGTGGACTTGCCTTATGCCATGCGCTGCTCTCCTGGGGTCATACGTTTTAGGAATAAGGATCATAATTCTCAGTATTCCTTAAGTAGTAACTTGAGACATGGTGAAGAGAAATCACTTGCAAATAGAAACACAGAAAGCAGGTAGGAGAAGGAACAGCAGAAATGGAACTCAATGTGTATGCTTCCTGGCTTGTTATGCAATTCTGTGCTGCTGTCTAACAACATTGTAGGAAAAAAAAAAGCATGATTGGCTTATCCAACTGAGAAAGAGGGAGCAGTAATTGACTGTAGTGGACATTCTTGGTTGACTTTCCAGTACTTTCTAGTTTTATCCTTTCTCTTTCCTAACAGAACTCTGAATTTCCTTCCTTGCAACTTATTAGGTCTTGTCCTCATCTGGATACTTCTGGAAGCAAATCTGACACATGGATTCAAGCAAAAGTAGTTTATGGGGAGAAATACTTGTGGGGATTGGGGAAGTGAGACAGGGAGAGGAGAAAGTCAATGAAGAGTGTGTACTATGGTCTGAATATTTGTGTATTTCTAAAGTTCCTATGTCAAAATCCTAACACCCAAGGGGTTGGCGTTAGGAGGTAGGACTTTGGGAGGTGATTAGATCATGAGGGTGGGGTCCTTATAAATGGGGTTAGTGCCCTTATAATAGAGGCCCCAGAGAGCTCTCTTGCTCATTCCACCATGTAAGGACAAAGCAAGAGGACTGCTATGAGGAAGCAGGTCCTCGTCAGACACTGACTCTGCTGGTGCCTTGGTCTTCCCAGACTCTAGAACTTTGAGAAATAAATTTCTATTGTTTAGAATCCACCCAGTCTTTGATATTTTGGTCTAGCAGCCTGAATGGACTTAGTGTGTTAACCAACCTCTGTGAACAACTGGAACTCAAAACCCCTGGGGAAACTCTGGAATATTCTGTAGAACACACCTCAGGGTTATCTTAGCTGAAGAGTGAGACTGTTGGGATATTTATCTGCCTGCTAATCATTAGTTGAGGGCTGCCTCAGAGGGCGTTGACTCTGGAACTTCTAGCATGCCATGTGCATGGCCCAGACATGTTCCTGGGGTCAAAAAGGAAAAAAAAAAAAACCCTCAAGCCCTCAAGCGGTTTGCAGTAAGCAGCCTTGGGTGGGCAGATTGAGTGCGGCGAGGATGTGCGTGGGCACCACCAGCCACTGTGCAGTACTTGGCTCCTCCCCCATCTCAAGGGGCCGACCTTCATTGGCTTAAAGCAATAGGCTCAGTTTATCCCCTTAAACGCTGCCATTGATTTTTTATTTGGGCATGTGACTCAAATCAGTCCGTATCAGGAAGGATACTCAAATCCCAGACTTTAAGTGGTCTTGCAAAAGTCATCTCTGTTTTCCCTGTTAGATATGAAGAAGCACGGAGCCTTGGAAATCACTAGTGGCCATCTTGGAAGTGCATGAGAAGAACCACCTGAGCCTGCTGACTTGGAGCCGAAACTGGAGATACAGAAATGGTCCCAGTCATAGAATTTGAGCTTTGCTTCCCAGGGTTGCTGTAACACAGTACCCAAAACTAGGTGGCTTAAAACAATAGGCATTTATAGTCTCATAGTTATGGAAGCAGGGGGTCGTCAGGACCATGCTCTCTCTGATGACCTAGGAGAGACCTTCCTGCCTCTTCCAGCTTCTGGTACTTGCTGGTGATCCTTAGGGTTTCTTGGCTTGTAGATGTGTCATTCTAATCACATGTCTATCTTCTGCAAGCATGTCTTCATGTTGTCTTCCCTCTGTGCCCTTCTGTCTCTGTGTCCATGTTTTCACTTTATATAAGGACACCAATCAGATTGGATTAAGGTCCACCCTAATGACTTCATTTTAACTTGATTGCCTCTATAGAGACCTTGCTTCCAGAAAAGGTCACATTGTGAAGTGCTAAAACTTAGGACTTCAACAAATTTTAGGGACAAAATCCAACCCATGACAGAAATCAAAACTATTTAACCATGATAGGAAAGCGAATCTTTTTTTGGTTTAAAGCATTTGGATTGTGACTTTGCATTTCCTGTAGTGAGATCAAACATAACAATTCTTTGACCTTTGGTTATGAATGAAGCAAGCAAGCAAACACACAAAAAAAACCCAAAGCAAGTGAAGCACTTTTTTTGCCGAGAGCTCCCGTGGCTGGTATCAGAATGTGGGAGCAAGCACCAGAGTCAGCATGTGTATTGCTAAGGTATTCAGTAAAGGTTTTAAAAAGGACCTTCTTTCATTCATTGACTCAACAGGTATTTCCCGAAATCCTCTCCTCCCCATGTGTCAGGTACTGTTCCAGGCAGTGGGAGTATAACACCAAACAAAAGGCATACTGCCCTTCCCTCAGGAAACTTACTTTCTAGTAGGGAAGACAGATAATAGAATAGAGAAATCAGTGAAATGTAGAGAATATTAGATAATGTGACAGGAATAGGAAATGTCAGGGAGACTTGGAATTTTAAATAGATAGTATGGGCAAAGTAGGCCTCACTGGGAAGATGAAATTGCTTTCAAATGTCATCCCAAAGGAAGTGATGTATTTATTCACGTAGGTGAGTCCTAATGAGATTATGGTATCCATTCTGGGTCTAACTGTTTGCATAAAATGGATGAAAAGCAAGAAAAGCATATAGAGGAGAGGCTCTCTATCTCCTCCATGGGCTTATAAGTAGCAGCTTTTATGTTTGGAAATAAAGTTGGTTTATTTTTACCTGGTCCATCTGGGCCACCTAGAAAACTCTACAAATCACTGAATCTACAGAAAACCAGTCGTGGCAAAGGTTCAGTCCAATTCATAGCCAATGACAGACTAAGTGTAGTTTCAAAAGCTGAGACAGTCCTTGCCAACTGTTACGAGTATTCTCTCTGGTTTCAGGGTTTCAGTACTACGAAAATGGATGAGAAGAACCAAATCTGTAATGGCCCCTGAGGTTAATTATTTTTAACAGCAAAATGTTGACTTTCTAAAACACCCAAATATATAACATGTGACTTGTATGAAGTGTGTGAAGGCCCAAGACTGATCCCATAAGTACCTCATGAAAATAGTTATACTGCTTCTAGTTGTAGCCTTGCAAGTTCTTAGGGATGGACAACTAATACTGCACAATGTTTAGACCTAGTTGAATATGCTATAAAGACCCTTTGTGCTCCAAAATGATGTGGAGAAGGACAATTTGTCATTTTGCTAGTTTGTACTATGTAGCACAAATTTTGTACAATTCCAAGTCAAAACAGCAGTCATTAGTTAAGTAAACAAACGATTTACTCCAGTGCAATTGATAAACATAGTTATATTTTACTACATTATTGCTGCTGGTTAGTAGCTACATGAATAGTAAATGTAGGTTTCCTGCATACATTGTGGTAGTAATGATAAATGCTTGGACACTTGAATAGGAAACTTAAAAATGCCTTTTCTGTAGGCAAAGTTAAGTTAGGGGAATTTGCAATTGATATAAGTTGTTAGCTAGGGTTTAAGTTCATACCTTAAAAAAAAAGTGAGAGGGAACCCCAAACTCAGAGGCATAAACAAGAGAAAAAGGTGTGTGTGTGTTTTCTTTTTGAGACAGGTTCTCATTCTGTCACTAAGGCTGGAGCGCAGTGGTGCCATCTTGGCTCACTGCAACCTCAACTTCCTGGGCTAAAGCCATCCTTCCACCTCAGCCTCCTGAGTAGCTGGGACTACAGGCATGCACCATACACCCAGCAAATTTTTGTACTTTTCGTAGAGACAGGGTTTTGTCATGTTGGCCAGGCTCTTCTCCAACTCCTGGGCTCAAGTGATCCACCAGCCTTGGCCTCCCAAAGTGTTGGGATTATAGGCATGAGCCACTGTGCCTGGTGACAAAGGTGTTTCTGATGTAACAGTCTACAGACAGATGAGTAGTCCAGAGTGGAGAGGTGGCTCTGCTCTCTAGGGTTACTCAGGAACTGGCTTTCTTTTGTTTTGTGGTTCTGCCATGCCTTAGGTTGTCTTCATCTCCCTTGTTGAAGCTGGCTCACCACCATTTTGTTTGCTTTGCAGCCATTAGGAAGGGGGAAACAGCAAGTGGAGAAGCTACCTTTTTAATGACACGACCTGGAAGTTGCACGTATGTCTTTATGTCACATCTGGCTGGCCAGAGCCTAGCTGCAAGAGAAGCTGGAACCTTCTCTAGTTGTGTGGCCATGTTGCCTACTCAAGTTCTGGGGCTTCTGCAGTTTCTCTCATGAGAAGGAATGAGATTGGTACTATAAGGGCTGATAAAATTTGGAAGTCATCATTTACTTAACAATCACCAGGTACTGAGGGCCTGCTGCTTTTCTCATGGTCTTATAGTCCAGTTGGAAAGATAGACAATTAAATAGAAATTAAAAATAAAGTGTGAAGATGTTGTACTGGGGAAACAGAGTACTGTAAGCACACCGGGCAGGAGAACCTAACCTAGTCTAGTGACAAAAGGATCTACAAGGGCTTCCTGGGGGCACTAATGCAGGGCTGAGACTTCTGTGGAAGGTATTGTTTGGGTGAAAGGAAGAAATTGTTCAAAGGGCGGGGATCAGAGACACTGTGTTATCCAAGAAATCTTCTGAAGACAGAAGTCATTTTACATGGTTGCTGTAAGAAATCTTACCCCAAGGCAGAAGCAAAGGGAAAGCTATGTAGAATTTATCCAGAAAGGAAGAAGGATTACTGAGCTGGAAAGAAATTTTCTTGGCACCAGTCTTATAGCAAAATATAGAGTCATGATGAGCCCCAGATTCTGGTCATCTGCAGTGATTTGAAACATGGGCCTGGTTATCGTTTGGCTGCAGCACCAGTAAATCGATCAAGCTTTTCAACAAGAATTAGAATATTCCTATAATTCTCCATTAATCACGTCTTTTGGAAAGGTAGGAAGTGGTAGAGATCACATCTGTTCGGTTGTTTGGCAACAAAGTACTAGCTCTCCTAGTGTTTATCTGGTGTTCTTTTACTAAAAAAATGTTGTAAGTTTGAGTCATGATGAAATCTATTTTATATGGAGAGTTGCTCTTGAGAATGGATAGCAAATTGTCCCAGAGAAAAAAACATGATCAGGAAAAAAATATTGTAAAATAATCATTGGGTGGGAGTAAAGGAACTTACTTGAATATTTCTTGCTAGTTCGGAACAAAACATTTAATCTTTTCCTACATTGAAACAGGATATCTCCCTTTTGATATAAATATTTTATTAAGTTTTGATTAAAGGATGGATTCTGAGCTACCACATAATTTTAATGTGACCTTTTTAAAGATTATCCATGTACAAGTACTTATTGATTGCCTGCCATGGTTAAGTGCTGCTAGGTATTGCTGGGAGTGGCAGGCCATGGGTGTTGCTAGATGCTAGGTGTTAAGGCTCTGATGTTGAAAAGGGTAAGCCCAGTTCAGACAAAATAGAGACAGTGCTGGAAATTGAAGCACATTATACTCCAGCTTTACTTCTGAAATGCTGTGTGTCTCTGGCTAGTTATTCATCCTTTCTCCTGTAAAATTCCTTCTGTATAATAAGAATGACCATAGTATTATCCTTTCCCTTTTCCTGCTTCATCTCTACCCTGTGGCCAAATTCCATCATTTCCAGTTCCATCATTGTGGCTAGGATATCATTCATATTTGACAAAACCAAGTATAAAACACCAAGAGTTTCCATTTTAAGACTGTTTTCAGAAGAGTGACTCAAAGTATTTAATGGAAGGAGACGTAGCTTCTCTATTGGAGACCCTTCATGTTTTTCTTTGTTTTTTGGAGACAGAGCTTCACTCTGTTGCCTGGACTGGAGGGCAGTGGTGTGATCTCGGCTCACTGCAACCTTTGCCTCCCAGGTCCAAGTGATTCTCCTGTCTCAGCCTCATGAGTAGCTGGGATTACAGGTGCCCGTCACCATGCCTGGCTAATTTTTGTATTTTTAGTAGAGATAAGGTTTTACTACATTGGCCAAACTGGTCTCGAACTCCTCACCTCAGATGACCCACCTGCCTTGGCCTCCCAAAGTGCTGGGATTACAGGCATGAGCCACCACACCCTGCAGGTTGCCCAGGAGGGAGTGGAGTGGTGTAATCTTGGCTCACTGCAGCAGCCTCCACCTTCCCCCCCACCGAGTTCAAGCAATTCTCCTGCCTCAGCCTCCTGAGTAGCTGGAATTACAGGCACCTACCACTACACCCAGCTAGATCCTTCAGGTTTTTACTCAAAAGATACCAACTTAGGTATCTCTTGGAGTTCAGTGTCAAACTGAGGCCATTTACATTGTCCATAACACATCAGACACATGCCAAGTAGAAGAATGGGATGCAGGAAGGTAATTTCTCCCAGCATCTGACAGTAGTAGTGACATGGAGTAGGTCTTAGTGCTCATGATGATTACATGCTAGGCACTGTGTTGCATCTGTTATCCCATTTCATATAATGAACCACCCAACAGTCAAGCATTATTATTTCCATTATGTAGATAAGGAGGCTGAGGGCCAGAGAATCTATGTAACAGCTGATCAAGTGCAGAGCAGGATCCAAACCCACATTTCCACATCTCCCAACTTCGATGTCCATGCTACCTCTCCTTAGAGTGTTTTTCCTTGAACCTGTTGAAATCCAGTGGGTTCATTGGACACCTCATTAGCTTGCTTGGGTTAGTCCTGTTCCTTTCAGGCACTCAAGGTGAGTAAATTTAGAAATTTGGGTGAGTAAACTTCTCCACGGCTGAGGCAAAAAGAGACAGATTGAGCAGAGAAAAGAAGCTGGCTGGAATATTATTGCTTAAGCTGCCGTCTTACTGTTTTTGTTTAGCAAAATGATTGGAGTTCATCACCCTGCCTTTTTTTTAGATTGGTCTTAAAGACACTAATAAAACATTTTCTTTTTAAAAAATTTCTGTGGTTTAAAAAACTTGTTCTAAATTTATGTCCTGACCAGGTGTCCAGAGAACGTGTGTGATCGATCGCCTTACACAGAACAGAAGTTGTTCTTGCCCTGTACACTGTATTGTAATAGTCTTTCTCATTAACTGTGGGCTTCCAGAGGGCAGGGGGTGGAACTTATTCCCTGTGAAATTCCCAGAACTCAGTGCAGTACTTGGCACATGGCTCAGTAAATGTTCATGGAAATTAACTAGTATCCCAATGGTTTTTGTTCATAACGAAAGGAATCAGTTTTTAAATTCAAATAGGCAAATGTCAATCAAGTCACTTCCAACTTTCTCTGTTCCTGGGGTAGTGTGAGTTTAGTTAAGTTTTAGTTTTCCCTGTAGGGCTAGCTCTGTCTTTGTGCCATAACCCGCCTTCTTGAGGGGAAAGCCTGTCAGCTGTGAACATTGATTCCGCAGTTACAACCCCTCGTGGTCCACCAAAGAATCTGACATGTGGGTAGTAACATTTGCAACATGTCCATTTTATCTGTGACTATAACTGTCAACTTTTTCAAGTGAGAAAGGAAATTTGGAGAGAAATTAGGGGAAGCCTGTAATAATCTTGAAATAGATGAAGTTTGGAGAGCTGTTTGGAAAACGGTTTTCACTAGCACGGGAAGAGCAGAAAGCAGCTCGTGAACGAGGACAGCTGCTCTGTGGTCTGAGTGGGTCTATTTACATTTTTGCTGTTAGGGCAGCCATGGCCTTTTTACTAATGTTGGTAATGCTCTGGTGGTTAGTTTCAATGATTTTCTTCATTGTGACTCGCAGATCAATCTCCTACATGGTCATTCAATTTAACCTGTATTCCCTAGGTTATTTCTTAAAGCAATTTATTGAACATTATCCTAAATTGAACTGCATTTACTATCCTTTGACCCAATTACTTAAATGGTCCATATCCATTTGATTTTGATTGTTTGCTGTCTTGCTATTTGCTTTCCCTCTAATTTTACCAACAGTTGCAAAAGAGGCTATTTAGTTCCGCAGTCCCTTCTTTCCCAAACCATTCTCTGTTTGAGCATTATAACTCATAAAGGCAGCTTTTCTAATTTGAAAAATCCTAGTTCTTCCATATGAATATGGTTTATTTCAACAATCCAATTCTACAAAGATTTATGGAGTGCCTACTTCGTGACAGAACTCAGCGAAGAGCTATCTGCTTGCTCCGTGTCCCCTTTGGAGTGAGTTTGTGAGGCAAAGGTCTCTGATCTCTGATCAGGGTGTCTCAGCTCTGGGTCTTGTCAAATGGCTTTTCAACACTAGTTTCAACTCCTCTGGGTTCTTTTCAACACTCCTCTCACAGTGCACAGCAAATGTTCTCCAGGTCAGTTGACTGTAACCATTTGTGTGTTCATGTATTTGTTAACTTCCAATTCACGAGCAAGTCTACTCCTCCAGGTGTTTCCCCTGTCCTTAGAATGGTTTCTACTTTGTCTAATAACACTTGTATAATTTGCATGGTCCTGGTTCATGTCTCGAATTATTTAAAAAATTAGTATCAATACAATTTGTCATTTCCCATTCTTAGGATTTTCTCTTTAAACTTCTGAACTCAGGGAAGATCCACCATATTCTTACATTTCTCCTAACCCTTGTAAACCAGCACTGTGTTTTTGTTGGCCTTCAAACTTGTTTAAGTAGATCTAGTGGTGAGAATGGAAATGATTTTCTCTGGGAAACCTAATTATTTATACTGCACGAGTAAAGACATCTTTAAATAGAGCTCCCTTTTAGTCTTTTACGATTTCTACCCTGGTGTGAAAGTGACATTGTGTTAAGCTTTCCCTTTATTTGCTAATCCCCACCTCCATCTTCTGAGGTCAGCGCCGCTGTCCCCATTTTCCAGGTAGCCCACGGAGAGCCTAGTTGCAGGTAGAGTTCTCTCTTGAGGTATTCAGCTCTATGGAGTCCCAATCAGCATAGACAGAAGTTGACTTGCTCTCATGAGGTGGAGGAAAGATCTAGTTTAAAGCCACTTAGTAGCTCAGTGGCTGAAAACCCAGAAATTCCAGATTTGGGCATATTTGCCCTGATTACTCAACCATATCTCAGTTCAAGCCAAGGGTTATATTCTGAGTGACAGCGATTTGATTCAACCATGACATTGAATAGGAGATTGAATTACCAGAGTGTCGAGTTTACAGAAAGGAAAGACAAAACAAGGTAGAAAAATAGTGGCAAAGGAAAGAGGCAGAATTTGGTGGCAAATGGAATTAGTCTGCTGTCTGAAAGAGCTGAGAGGGTGAGGATTATTCTCATGAGCCCATGAAGTGTTTTTTTAAAATCATGTGCAATTCGGGTTCTCTGTGAAATGCTTTCTGTGTTCTGGCAAAAATAAGGCCCTGTTTCTTAGCCAAAAAGAAAAACAATGACACATTAAAAAATAAACAAACTGGTAGGTTTGAAAATATGACCTTTGATCTTAGAAATGCTTTTCCTTTTGTTTCTTTTTAGATTTGTTCTATGGCAAATGGAAGAGCAGGGTTTGATTACCTTCCTTCTATCCCTGCTCCCTTCTCTGGTGGTGTCTGGATTCCACTAGGCTCTCTTACTGGAGTGAGGATATGGCCATTTGACAAATAACTGGAGAAAATATGACTTTTTAAAAATCTGTTTGCAGCTGTATTGTATTCCAAAAGGAAATGTGGTTCTATTAAAAGTTTGCTATAATCTTAAATGTCTGGGCTCTGCAACAACTATACACTCATAAAGAGAGGGGTAAGCAGTCTTTTGAACATTAGGTGCTACATGTTCTTTTTATGAAATATGCTGTTTTTTTCCATTTGAGATTCAAGACTTTGTGTAAAAATGTGCTTCTCCAACAAAGGATGGCTTTTTTCTCTCTCAAGAATTAAAGAGGAATATCTAATATAAACACTTAGTCTAGTGTGAATAATTTTATCCTTAGCTGTAAGACAGTTTTGAAATAGGTTTATGTGAAGGTTCAAAGTTAATTTTGTGTGTAAAGTACATTTCAGAACTTCCCAACCCTCATGTCAGGTACAGTATATTTGACAATAAGAGATCAATTTTCTCTATTCACTCTGTCAACTAAATACATTTCCCCTTCAATCTGTTTGTTTCAATAGAATGAGACTGGCTACTTTTAGCATTTGGCATTCGTTATAGTAGTTTGTATTTTTTCCAGATGACTTTAGTGTATATGTCAGCACTATGTTCACAGAGCTATTTTTTTTTTAAAAAGCATAATTCAGTCTAACTCTTTTATATAGAAGAAAATAAAGCCATATGGAAAGATTTCATTTTTCAAATGTACTTCTAGAGGACAGAAATGTTAAATTCTGCTTTCGTAGAAAGCAGGTTGAGTTTGTTTCATGTCATGTTCACTGTTGACTGTGAGTTTGCACTCAGAGCATTGCACTGACTCTTGGCTTCGCATCTTGCTCAACTTGCCTCTTGTCCCTGTGTTTGGACAGATGTGACGAGGAAGGGGGACTTGGGCAGATATTTCGGACAGCCAGGCAAAGTCAAACATTCTTGGAAGCTGATGCAATCTGGGTTTCAGAAGAGACTGTAAAGCCCCAAAGACCTTTATCTGTCCCACAGTGATGCACCGGGGAGTACTCCAGCCAAATGATGGCATCTGTGGCCCCTGACCCTTACAGGCCAGCTAAAGTGGAAAACGCTTCCCTAAGATAGCTGCACTACCTTCACTTGGAGATCTGACGACTTCGTAGAATCTGAAGAAAACTCTCATGGAATCACGGAATAAAGATGTCAGCCAAGAAATGTCCTGGAAGACATCTGCCCCGTATATATGTGCAACAATCTGCTGTTTGAAAAACAAAAATCATATGCAATGTGGCTTGTAAACTACACTTTGCTTGAGATGGATAATGATTATGACTAGAAATACATCTGAATATCTTTAAAATACTGAGCACCACACTCATTTATGAATGTGTGAATGTTGATTACAATTAACCATGATTGGGTGATATGTCTTCTCACCTCCAGCATGGGCCTGAGCACGTTGGAGATTTTGAGAACAGCTGTGATAGATGGGACCCCCAAGGGGAAAAACAGATTTCAATGGGAAAGTCTAGTTTTAAAAACATAGCTTAAAAAGGCGAATTTTAGGGAGCATTTTCTTAACCAGTGAGCTGCTCCTGGCTATTTCAATAAGAAGAAACCAGTGGCTTGGATACTATAGAAAAAGCTGGGTAAGCATATTCAAAATTGTGCATTTCTTAACAAAGTGATTGGCAACAGGTATAGATTAAAATAAAAGACTCAATAAAAAATTGAATTGAAAGCAGCTGTAAAGTTATTAAACATTACATAAGAAGGGACGGTACATACTTGTTTTTAGCTTTTTCATTTTTTTGTTCTGGATTCTTTTTATTTTGGTAGTATCTAAATATTTTATTTGCTCCTAAATAAAATCTTGAGCTTTCCATCTTATTGTTGTAAATAAAATAAAAATATTTTGATATGTCACAGGAGGTCTTCCTTTGATATCTTTGCTATCTAACGTAGTATGTTTCAAATTGCAGGTTGCAAGTGATTAGTAAGCAGGATAGTCTAACTTAGTGGCTTGTGACCAGTATTTTTTCTTAACATTTTATTGAAGTATAACATACATAGAGAAAAGTACACATGCAATTTGATGCATCTTCATGAACTGAACACATCCCTGTAACCAGCATCCAGATCAAGAAACACCACTTCCATAGAAGCCCCCTCATGATTACTTTAAATTGCTATCCATCCAAAAATAGCTCACTGGCCTGACTTCTAACAGGATAGATTAGTTTTGGCTGCTTTTGAACTTTATATAAATAGAATCATACAATATGAACTCCTTTGTGTCTGACTTGATGCATGGGATTCATCCATATTATTACAAACACTTGAAGCTCTCCACTGTGTGAACATACCAACATTTATTTGTCTATTCTACTGTTGATAAGCTTTGGATAGTTTCCAATATTTGGCCTCATGAACATTGCTTCTGTTCATATTGCTTCCGTAAACATTCTGAAGTCCAGTGGTGGACACATGCACATATTTCTCTTGAGTATGTACCTAAGAGTGAAATTGCCGGGTCATAGGATGTGGTGTGTTCAACTTTAGTAGATAGAAAAGAATTTCCCAGTGACTGTATCAATTCAGAGTAAAATATGACAGAATAAATAGAAATAGAATAGAATTAAATAGGATGGAAAAGAAAATGGAATGTCACATGCTGTAGTTGTAACTGTTGTTTCTTTAAACTTCTGTTTCATTTATGGGTATTTATGTTTGTTGATCTTAGTATGAAATCTATTCTTTTTAGAAGCTGTCTTTATGTCAAATGTATTACAGTTTTCTTCCTCTTACTACTTCATTTCACTTTCCCCTGGAAAATGTCCTAGAAATGTATGGAATAAAATAGATGAGTAATGGTTACTCAGCAATGTTTATATATATATATATATATATATATATATATATATATATATACCCCTTTTTCTGAGTTACCATAAAAAAGCTTAAAAAATACTTGTCTAATCTTAAGGCTCAAGTCAAGACAATTATATTGACTATATTGCTTTAATGAGCAAATTGTCCTGATGTCAGTGAGTAATAGAAAAAGCATAGTCAAGTGTGGGGAAATTATAAGCTCTTTTAGGATCTGGACCAACTTTCAACAATAATAATATTTAAAAACATGCTGGGATAAGAGCTACACAAAGAAATGAAAGCATAAGGTTAAACAGTCATTTGATATTTTGAGACAGTCAAAACAGCAACCTGGATAATCTCATGCTGACATTTCCCATCCTGAGTATGGAGAATGCTTGTAGAGGGTCCCTAAAAAAGCCTTTCCTCACACTTACCACAGTTCAGCTCTCCTAGTTCTCCAACCAGGGAAATCAACCACTCCTCAAGTCACTTCACCTATAAAACATATATGTCTGAGTTTCCTGATTGATCACCTGAAATGGTTGGGACTCAATAAAGAATGTAGCAGGCATCATAAGAGAGACTGTAGTCGAGCTGACTGTCTGAGATCATGTCCTGGTCCCACTACTTACTACCAATGTTTTCTAATTTCCCCTCCTTTCCCTTCTCCTTCTTCCCTCCCTCCCTCCCTCCCTCCCTCCCTCCCTCGTTCCTTCCTTCCTTCCTTCCTTCCTTCCTTCCTTCCTTCCTTCCTTCCTTCCTTCCTTCCTTCCTTCCTTCCTTCCTTCCTTCCCTCCTTCTGTCCTGATTATAAGAGAGGCACCTATTGCATAGTATAGTTCTATCTTTTAGGCTTAGAGTTCTATTAAAAGTGTAAATCAGATCATGTCATTCCCTTCCTTAATAACCTTCAATGTCCCCATTGCCTTTATGAAAACATCTTCCTGAGGCTTACAAGACCATGTGCCTTCTGGCCCCTCCTTATCTCCCCAGACCTGTTCACTGCCATTGGCCCTTACTTTGAGCCATATTGAACTCCCTTTGGTTGTCTGAATGTGCCAGTCTCACTTTACTTTCACGGACTTACCATGGGCTGTTTCCTTTCTGTATTTTTGTGTCTGGCCAATTTCTGCTTATTTTTCAGGATGACATGTTCTCCAGGAGGCTTTTGCAAAGTGTGACTCATTTGCCCTCCCTTCCATGGATTCCCGTTCTCTTCTAAATATGCTGTCTTGTATGTGCTTGTTTAATTTTCTTCCCCACTGGATATAGGCTCTGAAGGAGCAAGGATAATGTCTTTCCATCTTTTCCATTCATCTTTGAATCTTTAAAACAGTGTTCATCAAGACAATCATGAAACATAGGAGTATTCTCTGCAGGGTGAAATTGCAGAATACTTTTTGTCTTTCTACTTATCTATTGTTACCAATTTTTCTACAGTGACCATGTATTACCTGTATTGTAAAATGATGAAAGTTTAAAATGAGTTAAATATTGAAACATAAAATAAAAAAAAACTCAGATAACTGTAGGACAAGGATAAAGGGTGGGAGCACGTTAGTGAATCTGTTATCTGTTGCTGGTGTTTCAAGAGTGGTAGAATTCAGGGTCCCTGCCTGCCCCCATTTCCAATCCCATATTTGTTAATAGGACTTAGGCTGTGGTATTATAGGGTCCAACCTTCTAAGGGCAGGTGGAATCAGAGAGGAAGTGAATGTAGTTCAAGAGGAAGAGGATCATTTAGAAGAGACAGATGGGACCAGCTGTGAAAATTCTTTGGAAAACTGGGAGAAAAATAAAAGAGTTCCAAGTAGAATAAATATAAGAGCTGCAGAACCAGGAAATATGAGAAAAAGCAGGAGGAATAAGAAGCACAAAGCATATTAGAGAGAGAAAAAAAGGCTAAAGAAAAGAGAAAGAAAGGAATAGGGCCAGTAGGGGAAAATATATATCAGGAAGATATTTTAGGGGGCAGGTCAGGAAGGAACAGAAAGCAGGAATGTCCACACACCCTACTCAGAACAGCCTATCCAGCTTCCTGACAGCCACAAATCTGCCCCATCCAGTCTTCCAGGTGCAGCCATCATAGCCACAGGGTCCTGCAGGGATCTCTGAAAAGTCCCCTTGGGTCCCTCTTTTCTTCGGGAGGTTTTGTCTTCCTAACTTAAGTGCACTGGGCCTCTGGTGTGAGCCATTTATTTACGTTTTGAAATGTGAGTGTTCCATGTGAACTTTCCCTCCCCTGCTGTATCTGTGTGCCTGGGACAAAAGACATGACTGAGCTGTCAGTGCTCTGAAGTATGCAGCCTGCCTGGAGGTCGGGTCACAAAGCAAAGCTGCTTAAAATGTTCTGGGCTCCTCTCGGGAGACGGCTGGGAGTCCACGCAGCATTTGTCAGCTGGGCTCAAGATGGAATTGAGGACGGAAAGAAACATCCAGAAAAGCACTCTGTGAATGGAAGGGCTCCATGAAGTGTTTTAAACGGGTGTGAAGTCAGGTTTGAAGTGTGGAGGTCGGAGGGTAAGCTCTCTTTTCCCTGGAGCCTAAGTCATTCTCTGGCAGATTTTCAGAAAACGAGTTACGGTAGGTACCAAATGGCTGCAGTGAGACTCACTGGCCATGAGTCTTCCTGCTCTTTTACCCAGGTGAAGACTATAGATCAGGGTTTGCAGGTCGGTTTTAACTCAAATGCTGACTCCGACTGATTGACAGAGGATCTCTGGGACTCTGTTTTGAGAACAATTCTAGGCCAGAGTCCAGTACTGATCATGTTTCCTTGGGCTTAACAGGGGCTAGTGGTCATATTGTATCACTTATCTTCTAATCCTGCCATAGATTATACTTTTAACCATGAATAATTGGTCTTAGAAATGTATAATCTTGGCCATTGTCTAGTGAGTCCATCTAATAAAACTGATCTTGAAGTTGAAAGGGCTAAAGCAGGGGGTAGTTAAATAGCCTCCATTATGCCTGGGGAAGAACTTAGCCTTCATGAGATGATGAAATTCAATATATGGAACAACATGGGATGAAGGATGGGAATTTGCTTTACGTTGTGGACTTGAATTTATTTATGAGGCTATAGAGATTATTGTTGAAGTCAGTTGTTAAATTTGTAAACAATTACAGAAAGTAGAGTTAGACAGAGCTAGGTTGGCTCCTGGCTTCAAGAACTCAACCTTTTCTGTCTCTGGCCTGGATTTCAGAGAACTTTGACTTTTTGATGTTGTTCTCTCATTGGAATGATTCACATATAGTGTTACTTTCTCCAGTTCAGAAATCGAGTGTAATGTTTGATGACCCATTGTGGAAACTATTCATTTTGCAGAGCCACATGCTCAGATAATAAATATGGAGGGCCATTCACGTCCCTGTCTTTGGGAAACTGTTATGATCTTGTAGAAATGGCATTGGTTTGGGAGTGAGATAGTTCTAGCCTCAAGTCTGGTGTCTGCCACACTAGAACATCTTTGACAAGTTATTTAACCTCATAGCTTTATATTTATTTTAAACCTATAAAATGAAGATACAAATGCCTTCTCATGCAATTGTGAATGTTAACTGTTAGTGTTCTTAGCTGAAGACAACAGAATTTGCTTTAGCCAATTTAAGCGGAAAGAGATACATGCTCACAGATCATTGGAAATGCAGAAGGAATGGTCTCGAGGCCTGGCTTCCAAAATTTACACGACAGAACTGGCCTGCTAGGCAAGGTGCTACCACAGTGAGTCCCATAGCAGGTTGCCTCTGCCCTGATCAGAGATTGATAATCAAAAGCTGTCCTTGTTGTTGTCAGGCCTGGAAGAGCGAAATGCCTCCACCTTCATGCTTACCACAACATTTACCAAAACATTTGGACTCACCTGAGTGGCCTCCACTTCTCATTGTGCACTTCCTTTCTTCTCCCACCCTCAGTCCTGATATATTCCTCTTCAAAAAGTTATGGTCATTTCTACGAAGGTGACCTCCAGATGCCTTGCACCTGGTCTTTGTTTCTTTTCTGCTACTTTGGTTTCCTCCTGCTGCTACTCATTACAATCTTTTAACCTTAAAGACACAACTCTGGCTCATGCCTGTAGTCCCAGCACTTTGGGATGCCAAGGTGGGCTGATCACGAGGTCAGGAGTTCAAGACCAGACTGGCCAATATGGTGAAACCCCCATCTCTACTAAAAAAAAAATACAAAAATTATCTGGGCATGGTGGCTCATGCCTGTAATCTTAGCTACTTGGGAGGCTGAGGTAGAAGAATTGCTTGAACCAGGACCCAGGGGGCGGAGGTTGCAGTGAGCGGAGATAGCGCCACTACACTCCAGCCTGGGCTGCAGGGCGAGACTCCATCTCAAAAAAAAAAAGAAAGAAAGAAAGAAAGAAAGAAAAAGAAAATGACACAACTCAAGTTTTCCTGTTCCAAGCTTCATAGAATTATCTCTCTCACCTTTAAATTTTAAGATAATAAATTGTCTGATTACCTTTTTTCTTCTGGTATTGTCTTTGCCTCGATCTTAAAATTTTATTCTGTGGTTTTTAAGTACATTTTGAGCTGTTCTCTTCAACTAAACCGTAAGTTTCTTGATAGTAAGGATATATATATAAATTTGATGGTCTCAGTGGTACTTAGCACATGGTATATACTCAACAAATATTGGTTGCTAACAAGCCAACTGGCAGATTAGCAGTTACATAGTTGGAGCTGCCTCCATTAGGAACCGTAGTGGATGCTGTGATGAGATATCCAGGTCTCCCTGTGGGATTTATTCCTCCAGCTATTTTACCTCAAGTTGGGGCAACTCTGAAGGGATCAGCCCAGATTCAGAGGCCCTTCTGGGGCGAGCTAAGGTGTTTGTTGAGACTGGATCAGCTCAACTTCTTCTTCTCAATCCTGCTTCTGTTTCTTTCCATCAGGTGCTAATCTCAACAGCACTTCCTAATAAACTTTCTTCATACTAATCTCAGGGTGCTTTCTTAGGAACTCAACCTGCAACAGGAACTTTGTGGTAAGATAAAAAGCAATGAATAATTTTAAGGTTATGAGCTTGGTCAGATGTGTTTGGCAAAAAGAAAGAAGTAGTTCAAGTTCTAGCAAGGTTTTTGATGTCTCATATTTGAAATTGGAGCCACAAAATTATTATTATCATTTGGAAAGGAAGATCCTAAACCAAGTTTATGACTAAAGTGTGTATTTGCATGCAGGTAGGATTATCACCTTATTCAGAGAGTGATGTGTGAATCCACAAATAGAGTTGTGTTAATACGTATATCTTATTTATTATATGAAGAAATGTTACCTAAAAAAATTGGTGATCTATCTTGCATGATGGAAAACTGAATAAATCATAATGTTAATAAAAGACTATTACTTGAGTTTTCCAAATGAGCATAAAAACAAATGAGGCAAACTAAAAATAAAAACAAAACAAATTTGTTTAAAAGTTGAATTTTTGAAGGCTTGCTACCAATTTAACATATAAATTGTTTTATTAATTTATTGCTTTATAATGAGGATTATGTATTTTGGAAGCTACTAACTGTTATTTTATAACAATTTTATTTAAAAATGAGCCTATATTTATTATGGAATTTGTAATTATACTACATTTATAACATGGCTCTCTTTCCTCCTCTCCTCCCTCAAATCAGTCATATAGTTAAAAGCAATTCTAGATTTCAACCAGTGAGTCTATGTCTCTTAGTTTACATATAAGGATAAAAGAGATCAAAAATCACGTCTAGAGTCAAGATCCGTCTATTAGCTAAGGCAGGCACCTAATCCAGGATCTTCTAATTCTTCTCACTGTGTGCGGTAGTCCCTTCCCTACTGGGGTTTATCTATGTAAATCATCTCTTACTCAGTGCTGAAGGATGGTTTTTCTTACTTGCATTTTTTACACTATGACAAACAACTTGGAGCATTTACAGATCAGAGCATCTGAATTCCATAAAAATTACAAAGCCCAAGCAAGTTTAATTCAGTCAGGAGATTGTTTTTTTTTTTTTTTTTTTTTGGTTTCCCTGATGCCCAGCAGGTGAGTGGACAGAAATATTTACTTCCCAAATCACAATTCTACCTACTATGATGGCACATGGCTGCCTGATAGGAGTATATATGTAGAAGATGAGGGTAAGGCCATATCCATCTCTACCTTAAAGATAATTAAGTCCAACTCAAAGGCTCAAGAACGAACAGAAGTCCACGCCCTATAAATCAGCTTGATATGTCACCCTTGCTTGCCTACAGAAATCCCTGAGCCTTAGGCTTATGCTTCTCACTCGAGGTTGGGAAGATGTTGATTGGCCTTGGGCTTGTGGGGCTGTGTTTCTATATTTATTTACAAACTTGGAATCATTCGTCTTCCAGTAGTATAGAAGTAAAGTATGTCTAATCAAGTTAGCCTGGAACCAAAGACTGAACCAATGTTAAGTACTGTGAATGGTGATTTAGCTTTTATTTGGCTAGTTTGCTTCTGTTAGATAACCAAGTGATCATATAAAGCAGAGTAAATGTTTTGGCTATATTTGGTTGCCTTTATGAATCAAATCTACCAGGACAGAAGCAGATTCTGCTGCTTCTAGAAAGGTGAGAGCTCCCCAAAGCTGATTTCCTGCAATCTGTGTAACAAAAGGAAACAAAACAAAATCAATAAACCTGACCTATAACCACAAAAAGAAAAGGAAAAATGGAAGTAATGAATGTACAATATTGTAATAATAAACCTGATATTCGACTTCAATGGAGCTTAAAGTATCAGTCCTAAATATCTTTGTTTGGGTTATAACACAAATTGGAAAAGTAGTTTTCGGGCTCTCAGTGACTTCCTCCACCCCAAACAAATCTTGCTTAAAATTGTTATGCATCAGATGATAGAAGTTTGGTTTCCAGATCCTGATCCTCTAGCAATAACTACCTTATTAAGCACAATTATTTCTTTTAGGTGAAATAAAATGTCAACTTGAAATTGTGCAGTTGCAACCGGTCTTGGGAAGAGCTCCTTCCCTAGTTCTCATGCAATGATGTTTACAGTTCTTCTCAACTCCCAACAGTCATTGATTACTGGCAGATAGATTCTTCCTGGCATGCCAGCCAGAGGATACACGTGTCTACATATTCTTTCTGCCAGATGCAGTCTTCAAATTTCTAACTTCTACCAGTAATACTCCATGTATTCAACCCTATCATTATACACGGTGGGGTTTTGTGCTTGAATTTGTAAACCTCAGTGTTGTACAAATTCCTTTTTTTCTGAGGTCAGTTCTGTATTAGTACCACTACTACTGCTACAATGGCCATTCATTGAATGTTAGCCATGGGCTAGACACTGTGATAGAGGTTTCCATCTACTATCTTTAATCCTTTCTGTACCACTGCAAGTCAAGTGTATTACACCCATTTTGTATATGAACAAATGGAGGCTAGGAGAAGTGAAATAACTTACCTGGGGTCCTGTAGCTTGGGACTCAAAGCCAGTTCTGTCTGGGTTCAAAGCTCTTGATTTTTCATTTTTTTCACTGGGAAAATATATTCATGTGATGCAAATAATTTGGAGATGAATTAATCTGCCCATTTTCCATATAATAGCTTAATACAGAAACACCCTGCTTTTTTTCTTTATCATAAACACTGAGTCACCCCCTTTGTCCATAGGATCTAACATGGTAGTTATAATGCCTAAATCTCAAGCTGTCTACGGTAGTGATAAAGTGTGCCTGGGTTCGAATCCCCTCTCAGCCACTTAGGAGCCATGTGACCCAGGTAAGTCATTTATCTTGGTCCCACAGGGAGCTCTGCAGCAGAAATTCCATGTTAGATTTGTCCTGCCAAGAAGCAAGGGAGCTGGGCTTTCATGCTTTCTCCCCACTCAGTTACTGGCTAAATTCAGGAGATGGTGGGGAGAAGAGAGGATGGAAAAGCCTGGCACTTTCAGCTCTCTGTACATGTGGCAGAGTGATGTGCTTGTATTAGCCACAAAAGCACCAAGACACTGGGGAAGGCGGGTCACACCCAACTGGCAAACTGGGTCTGAGGGTTCCAGCCAGAGTGTAAACAGAGCTCTTGCAGCGTGGGAACCATTTCACTCTTCATCTACTGCACTGCACACATGTCCCGTGCTGTTGGGATAGCTGCTCTGTGCCCTGAGCCGTGGCTCCTGCCATGCTTGAGGGCACCTGGGATCCCCTTCTCTCTGCCTCCTTTTTCTCCTCTTGAAGCTTGGTGCTGGGACACTGAATATTGAAAGAGGGGTATGGTAAAGTCTCTGCCATTTGTAGGGCTCACCATCTTGTGAAGATACACCTGTATACAGTTGGCTAAAATAATTCTTAAAGACAATGACATTGGGGCCATAAAGAAGTAAAAACTCTGTGCTATGGGAGCACAAGAAAAGTAGAGGATTCAGATGAGGGCTGTGAAGGAAGGCTTCTTAGAGGGGGTGGCATGTCTGCTAAGCCTTGAAGGATAAATATCACCTAGATTTTGAGACGAGAAAGAAAAGGGGAGGGCATTGAGGATTGAGGGAACAGCATGAGCAAATGCTGTGAGGTATAAAGTGTGCCAAAGTGTGCCATTTGCTCAGGACTAACGGATGCTCCACCGGTTACCTGGGATACCTTGGTGGGATACAGGAGAAGCAGGGCCTCGGCACTACGGTTGCTTTCCATCAGAACAGTACTGTCCGTAGTGGCCAGGTTCAGCAGCACAGTGCTGTTAACAATGTGGGTTCGTCTGCTCACCCCAAAGGTGTACTTTGGTAAAGTGTCCTCCTAAATGACTGAACGTAACAGGAGGTCCAAATGCAAGTTTCTGCTAAGGCTCAACAACAATAGAAATAACATTCTAAATGGAAGTGTAACACCATGATTTACAAATCAGGTGTAAAAAAACTTAGAACCTTAAGTCCTTCACCTACATTAAGTGTATTAAAGAATTGAGGAGAGGAACGCTTAAGATGATTTGTGGGGAGCATTTTTGGGGAGAGTGGATTCCAACCCAAAGGAGCTCCCCCTAGAGGAGTTCTTCCTCATTCACTTTGAGCAAAGAGAGAGGGGCTTCCAGGACACTACTTTGGAGTTGTGTGTCCCTTTGAGCTTAGGGGATGCCGTCAGTACCCATGTCTGACTTCACCTGGAGAGTCCAAAAGTTGAGAAATGGACTGGCTAGTTGCTCTGAGCTAAGGCGTGAAGGGGAGACGGCCGCGGCAGTGAGCCTGGCTGGCACTTCCAGGGCTGTCAGGCGGATGACTGGTGTTGCAGCAAGAGATAGCTGGCACTGGGTCTCCTTATTTGGCAGGGCCTCATAGAAAGACCTCTGCAGAGGAAAGCTGGAGGTACCATGGGAATTCTCAGGGCTGAGGAGGAAATAGGCTGCCAGCTGGAAGAGAAATGCTTTCTTCTGGTTCCAAAGAACCCAGAAGAGTGCCCACGAGAGAGGCGTCTTTCTTAGACACCTACTGGGCCCATCGTGTGGCAATGCTAAAGTATCACGCAGTACCCGTCAAGTAAGAATGTGCCTGCTCTACTTCCTTTACTTCTTACAGGAATTCCAGTTCACAGGGCTTGGGATGCACTTTTAGCAAGCTAAGAAAGGAGGAAGAAAAGTACTGGGCTATGGAGGGCGGAAGGAATTGTCTTTAGTCCACATCCTGACCTTAGGTTTCCTGCCTATAGCAGGTCCTAGCTTGGTAAGGTAAGGGTAAAGGGTGGAGGGAAGAAGTCTTAACTTTGTAGCAAGACGGAAGTTCACATGGGGTTGGGCATTGAAAATAATGAATTGAAGCCAGGTGCGGTGGCTCACACCTGTAATCCCAGCCCTTTGGGAGGCTGAGAAGAGTGGATTGCTTGAGGTCAGGAGTTCAAGACCAGCCTGGCCAATATGACAAAACTCTGTCTCTACTAAAAAGACAAAAATTAGCCAACATAGTGGCATGCTCCTGTAATTCCAGCTACTCAGGAGGCTGAGGCATGAGAATTGCTTGAACCTGGGAGACAGAGGTTGCAGTGAGCCAAGATCAAGCCTGGGAAACAAAGTGAAACTTTGTTTAAAAAAAAAAAAAAAAAAAAGGAAAGAATGGATTGAGTACATCCATGTTTTCCAAAGGTTATCATAAGGTCATGGACTGCCCAAATTTTCATCCAGGAATATCTAGTAATTAAACCCTACTGAATAAATTGTTTTATGGTGAAATCCCAAGAGTTATGCCTGTTAATGTAATGGTTACATTACTAATTATTCTTAAAATTGTTTCCATGGGAAAAACTCATCTGGTTTCCCAAAGATGGAATACAGCACATGGGCAGTACCTCATCCGACCGTTTAGATAATACCATGATGGTTACATGTATGCCAGCCAATAAGTTAATAATTTTGATTTAAGAACCAAACAAGTGACTTCCAGACTCTTACGGATCTCATCTAATGCAGAGTGAAATGAGATAATGTCTTCAGAGGTCTGTTTAAAGTGACACTAGCATCGGATCTGTGGAATCTTGCCCCGAAGGCCCAGACCTTCACGTTCTTGTCTTCATGGCAAGCCACAGATCCTCAGTTGGGTTCCTTAACAGAGACATTGATTTTTTTTCCCCAGTGGGGTTTTATCGAGACTCTAAGACTTGAATAAAAGGCAGTCCAGATGCTAGTGCAGGGAGTGATGGCATTGGCTGAGCTCTTCAAATAACTATATGCTAAGCATTTCACAAAGAACCTGCATGTATTCAATTCTGCATAAGTTTTGTGGAACAAGTTTTCTTTTAAACTGGGGTTGATAAACCTCCGTCCATGGGCGAAATCCAACCATCTGTGTTTTTCTGTGGCCTGTGAGCTAGTAATGGTTTATTAAATTTTTAAATGTTTAGGAGAAAAAATAAAAAATAATACTTTGTGATATGTGAAAACTATATGGATTGAAATGCATATTTCAGAGTCCATGAATAAAGTTTTATTGGAACACAGCCACACTCATTCATTTATATATTGTCTTTGGCTACAATGAGAGTTGAATACTGGTGACAGAGACCAAATGGCTTACAAAGCGTAAACTGTTTACTCTCTGGCCGTTTATGGAAAAAGTTTGCCAATTCCTGATCTAAACTATTATACTAACTTCTATTTATGGCTTTATTTTGATCCAAGAAGTTTCTCTTTTCCATATATTAACCATTTTACTATGGACTCATACATTGCATAGTGATGGGGTTGCTGGTTTAGAAAAGGAATCTTCCCCTGCTAGTCAATTTCAGTGTGATGTAATGGGCAAAGCATTCAACAAAGTTAGGACACCTGGGTTTAGGCTTAGTTCTGTCATTAGCTGAGAGACCCAAGACAAGTCATTTCACCTTTTTGGGCTTTGAGGAATGAACTATTTCACAGGTTTTCAACCTGTGTTTGGAGGAGCCCTAGTCTATCTTTGAGTCCTTTCAGGATCAAATGAACAGAGGGCTCCCACTACCCCACTATTGGTCTTTAACCAGAGACCCCCCAGTTGTGTGGATTTTACATATTGGGCATTTGCATAATATTTTAAAGAATTGACAGCTAAGCATTTTTTAAAAAAAGCTACAGAAACAGATTGTCCTCAAGGTCTCTTACAGTCCCATGAGACGAAGAGGAAGGAAGAGCTTTTGGGATATGATACTACTCAGAGGTTTAAGCCATAGGCAGGAGATGCTGACCTTCAAATTCTAAATTCAGCTTGTTGGCATATTATGTAATAGTCCACCTGTTTTGCTTTTCCCATCTGTATAAGAGAAGTAGCACATAACTGGGTTCTCTAAAACATATGGTAGTCATGGCAATATACACTATTCGAAAAAGAAATGGTGGCCTAGCTAGCCCATTCCAGTTTTTGCTTTACTAAAAATTCATAGATGTAGATTCCACCAAGAAAGCTGAAAGGTAAGGAGCATCTTATTTATTTTATGTTAACCCTGGGGATTGGCAGAGCTAAAAACAATCTGAACTCAGTGTTGATTTTATACACTTAAGTGTAGACCATTACAATTTTGATTGGTGAAGTTCATTAGAAAGCCTAAAAAGAATAAATATAATAAGCCGTCATTTTCCTTACTCCCTAATGTAGACATGACTGGATATTTTTAGATGCATTATCTTTGAGATGATAAACATTTTCAGTTATTATCTTAAAAAGGCAAGCTTAACGGAATTTGCAGTCCACATTCCCTGTGTTTTATGCCCATTTGCAAATGACCGTTCATCCGCCCACTTGAAATGATTAATGATAGAAGGCAAACAAATTGCTTAAGATACAGATTTGATTTATTTTTTACTAAATATTGCCTAATGGCTGGTACATTGGGAAGATGATGCTGAAAGTTTTTCTTCAGTCAAATTTTGGAAGAACAAATGAGTGAAAAGAGGTAGAAGAGATGTTCAAAACAACAATACAAGAGTACATTAAATTTTATTTAGATAGACACACTCAAGTTATTCACTCAAAGTTTGTCAACCACCACCATCCATCACGCGCAGTGGTGGGTATGATCATGGATTAGACAGAGACATGCTTTCAGGGGCCCTACTATCTGGAGAGGAGGTCACAGGCAGAGAGATCCTCTCTACTTAACTCAGACAATCCATCCTTCCTTGGCCCACCAACTATTAGTGATTTGAAGTCCAGCTGCTGGAAATGGAGTTAACTGAATGGAAACATTGCATGAAATGGTAATTCTCTCCCATCTTTTCTAATCTTCTTCCTCAACTTCTAGTTTTGACAGCATTGATTTATGTTTCAAATCTTCAGATAGTAGATTTGAAGAGGCTCTATGGGCTTATAATCCCATCTGTTCAGCAGGAAGTTTGGAACAGTGTCTTCAATGCAACATTTGGGAATAGAATTGTGGAAGCTCTGAATCCAAATCTTCCATCTCTGAGCTTTTACTGTGAGGGTTCCCAGGAAAAGCCTGGAATCCTACCCTTTGTCTGCAGTTGAGACTGAACTGCTGGCTCTGCCCCCAACCACTCCGACACTCTTGGCTAATCACTTAAGTTCCTTCTCAGGTTTGTGGAGAGGGTTGGGTGTAGCCGTTTTCTCTATCCGCTCTTCCTCACAGCATTGTTGTGGTAATTCCCTGGAAGATAGCTCTTAACCACTTGGCTTTCATTGGACACTTCCATGAAGTAGGTGATCAAGACTGAAAAAGCAAGATGGAATGAAGTATCCTAAGATTTACGGTCACAGTGGGGTGGCTGGAGGGATGGAGGGTGTATTTCAAAGCCTGTTCAATCTCCTCAGTTGGGAGCTGTGAAAGGAACTTGGACTTTGGAGTGTTCGAATTTGTTAGTTCCTGGCCAAGCACAACTTTCCATTCCTAAGGAAGACGTCTATAAAAAGGCCATTTGGACTTCAAAGAGATGATATTTTGATGCATTAAGTGTACATATGAATCAGAAACATGTGTATTAAATTTCCCATTCAAACACGTGGCCTTGAAAATTTCAGGGGAAAGTGTTTGGCAAAGTGTGCTTGGGATTTGGCTAAAGATGGAGCTTTTTCATGTTTGGGGGAAGTTTCATCTTCTTCCACATGCCCCCCTGTGATGTGATTGACATAGTCCTAATGTAAACCGAGAGGGTGGAAGGGAAAAAATTGCCACTGACAAATACATATTGAGTTTACTAAAGGGGAGGAGGATATAAACCTTCATTAAAAGGGTCACTGAAGTTTACAAAAACCCCAAACCCAATCAAATAATGTTTTCCTGGAATAAGTGCATGGGAAAGCAAGACACCAATTACACTGGCGGCAAGTGCTGTGGGACAATTGACTCTGTTTTAATTGACTAGTGTCCTGCCCTTTCAGTCTAAGGCCACCATCAATATTAGTGGGACGTTTGCTGGACACCCCTTAAAGAGCTCAAGAGGAAAACCAGCCCTTCTGAGCCTGGCTACCTTCTCAGCTTGGCACTGTTCTCTGCACAAACTTTAGATGTAGTGTTTATATACCGTTCACTAAAGGGATTCACTATCTGTAGTTCACTATCTATAGGATGTCTCACTGGATTCCTCTAGAAGAGACTGTCTGCATGCAAGAGGGGCCAGAACACTGCACCAATCAGTGTCAGGGCAGCTCTCCAAAGTGAATGGATGATCACCTTCCATTCAAATATAAAAGGGTCCTCCATCTGTCCTTGAGATGAGCATGGAGCTCAAATCATGGTTTGGTTGAAGGACAGGCACAGCATTTTTTCTTTCTGTTTGTTCTACATAATGTATTTTTTCCTCTGAATATAAATAATTATTGCTAATTGTAGAAAACTTGAGAAAACACAGAACTATATAAAAATCATGACACTCCAATAACTCAGACATTATTGACATGGACTTTTTTTAATGCCATTAATATTTTTCAAAATATGACTTTTAACAGCCCCACAATACAGCTGTCTCAGAATCTATTCAACCCATCTACTATTGTCAATGTTTAGTTTGTTTCCTTTATTTTTTTGTTATGATAATGTGGTGATAAACATTCCTGCATATAAATCTGTGTTCCCATCTCTGATTATTTCCTTAAGGTAGATTCCTAGCAGGAAGATTTCTGATTTAGCATGTGTGAACATTTTTATACATTATGCCAAGTAGGGTTCCAGCCCACCTGCAGAGTCCTTCAGGGTCCCATCCATTCTTTGAAGCCATTACAGTATTAGGGGTCACCATCTTTATTCATGGACAGTCTCACAGTTGGGGATGTTTGCGAATCTTTGCCCTGCCGAGCTCTCCAGTAAGTATGGCAGTGACCATGGATGCTAACCACTGAGCCATGGAGGAGGTTGAGAGCATTGTAGAACATTTAGAAGGACCTTGCTGGCTTCAGGATATATTGGTTAAATTTTTCTTCTCTCCTAGCCCTTCAGGGCTCTAATTATCCTTCTCTGAGTTGTCTAAGAACCTGCATGGTCTGGAGGCTTCCTAGACTGGAGGCAGGATAGAGGCTCTCCTCTAATTGTATTATAGGATTTATCTCCCAAAGACAAGAGAATCATACTCTTGACTTCCCAATCCAAAGCGGCCAAATGGGAGCTAAGATCTGGGACAATTAAGCAGGATATGGCCCAAAGCCAAGATGTTCTCTGTATTGGCCAATGATTACCCACTCATTGACTACCAGTTTAGACCCGACCAAACTGTGTTATCTCACCATTTTTTCCTGGTTGCAAAAACCAGTGGGTCTTAGCATCAGGGGGATGTCACTCCATAGGTATTATCCTGTCTCCCCAGTAAATGCGAGCTGCCTTCAGGATCTGTGATCCCAGCCCACCAGCTCTCTTTCTATACCATCTTCTCTCTTGTCGCATGGCTACTGTATGTTAGGAATGCCAGTTAGCACTAATTCTAGGTTAACCAACACATACGCTGGGAAAATAAATGTTCTGTTAAGGAAACCAACAATTAACAAATTCCAAAGTCAAACACACAGATTTCACCATCATTTTGTTGAATTATCCATGACCATAATAATAATAATAAATCCACTCTCTTTGTTAATTTAGTACTTACAATGGTAGAGTCTGTAGAAACATAAAAACAGCATTTTAAAAAACATTTGAAAAACTTAAACAAAAGGAAAAAGAAACCCTAAGACATTGTGACAGGAATAATTAATGATATAATTTCCTGAGTGTCCATAGGACTTGTTTTAAAAAGAAAAACAATATATAACACATATAACAAAAAAACCAAACAGGTAATTAAAGTGCTTCCCATTTTTAACGAGTAGACCCTTCAGAAACCTGGCAGGCAGCATCCGGGCCCCACCTCCCACTCTTTATTAACTGACATGTCAAAGAAAAAAGCCATATCATTTTTATGTTCCCATGGCACAGAAACTAATTTTGGGTATTTTAGGCCAGGGAGATTTATAGATCAGCATCAGAAACTTCTCTTGGGTTCCTGAGAGAGTAGTAACATTCCAAAGTTGGATGGATTTAGTAGCCGCCCTGTTTAAAATACGGGGTCCTGTCAAGCCTATGGGTATCCCTGAGTAACCTTCTATTATGGCCCAGCTGTTCCTTAAAAGAAGTCATGGAAAATGTCAGGGCACTGTGGCGGGTCTCCCCTTCTTTATGGGGTCACCTTGGGGAGTGAAGGTTGAGCAGCAATTCTGTAGGAGGGTTTCTGAGGCTCACAGGAGCACTGCCTGCCAAACGCTATTGATGGTGGCCCTTCAGGTTGAACATTTAGTAGAAAAGAAGAGAAAGAGGACCTGGGAATTAGCACTGTGGGGTAAACGGCAGCACTTTAGAGCAGCCTCCTCAGGGAGACTTGGGAAGGAGGAAGTTGATGTTTTGGAGTACAAGTGAAAAAATGATATAAGGTCAAATTGAGAATTTATTTGTTTAAATTTTTGGTGTTAAAAAGAACAAATATTTGTTGTTCATTTATTGGCCAAGGAGAAATAAAGGTATAATTATCATTTGGCTGGGTTAATTAGTTTTTGACAGCCACAAGAAAAAACTTTTTAGTTTAATTTTTCCATTAGTTTTTGGGGTACAGGTGGTATTTGGTTACATGAGTAAGGTCTTTAGTGGTGATTTATGAGATGCTGTGCACCCATCCCCTGTGCAGCGTATACTGCACCATATGTGTAGTCTTTTATCCCTTGCCCCCTCCCATTCTTCCCCCCAAGTCCCCAAAGTCCATTGTATCATTCTTATGCCTTTGCACCTTATGCCTTAAGCTATGTGGATAGCTTAGCTTCCGTATATCAGTGAGAACATTCGATGTTTGATTTTCCATTCCTGAGTTACTTCTCTTAGAATAATTGTCTGTAATCTCATCCCGGTCACTGCAAGTGCTGTTAATTCATTCCTTTTTATGACTGAGTCATATTCCATTATATATATTTTATTTATCCACTTGTTGATTGATGGGCATTTGGGTTGGTTCCATGATTTTGCAATTGTGAATTGTGCTGCTAAAAACAAGGATGTGCAAGTATCTTTTTCAAATGATGACTTCTTTTCCTCTAGGTAGATACCCAGTAGTGGGACTGCTGGATCAAATGGTAGTTCTATTTTTAGTAATTTAAGGAATCTCCACACTGTTTTCCATAGTGGCTGTACTAGTTTACATTCCCACCAGCAGAGTAGAAGTGTTCCCTTATCGCTGCATCCATGCCAACATCTGCTGTCTTTTGATTCTTTGATTGTGGCCATTCTTGCAGGAGTAAAGTGGTATCATACTGTGGTTAAAATGAAGCTTTTAAAACCTTGTACCCACCTGCACCATTTCCTCTTTATTCTGAGGGAGATGATAACAACATATTTCTTCCATAAGTGCCTTAAGCTGTGCAACTAGATCCTTAAGAAACACCTCATAGCGTTGGTTCCTTTGGAATGTGAGAGGCTTGCATCTGAATTCTTCTAGGCTGTGTGACTTGGGTGAAATTTAAACTTCTCTGGGCCTGATCCCTAAGCTGAAAGTGAGGATAAGCACATTGACTATATAACATTGGTTCCAGGATTCAATGCAAGAATGCAGGTAAAGTTTCTAGCAGTGTCTGAACATGATAAACCCTCAATAAATGGGAGCCTTTAGGAAGATTCCTGGAGAAGCACCAGGAACAATGGAAATAGATGACTAACTGGATGGAATACAGGAAGGCTGAAAGCAAGGATGTGGAAACTGCCACCATTGACTCTACAAAGAAATATGATGGAAGTCAGGTCATCCCTTAGAAAGTGCCATTAGAACAGGTACCACACTTTGTTTTGCTCACCACATTTCCAGTGCCTGAAACATTGTGGTGCATAGGGTGTGACTACTTGGTGAAGGAGTGAATGAATGAATGAACAGTAAGTCCAAGTTCAAGTCCCCATATGTATCAGTTCTTTCTCACGCTGCTAAGCATGAGATTGAGAGTAAGGACATACCCGAGACTGAGTAATTTAAAAAGGAAAGAGATTTAATTGACTCACAGTTCAGTATGGCTGGGGAGGCCTCAGAAAACTTACAATCATGGTGAAAGGGAAAACAAACACATCCTTCTTCTCATGGCAGCAGCAAGGAGAAATGCAGAGTGAAGTTCGGGAAAAGACCGTTATAAAACCATCAGGTCTTGTGGGAACTCAGTCACAATCACAAGAACAGCATGGAGGTAACTGCCCCCATGATTCAATTGCCTCCCACCAGGTCTCTCCCACGACATGTGGGGATTATGGGAACTACAATTCAAGATGAGATTTGGGTGGGGACACAGCCAAACCATGTCACCATTCTTGATAGAGATTTCTCTAATCCCTTCTGGTTCTTCTCTTTGTGTTTGTATGTGGGGTGTGTGTGTGTGTGTGTTGAGGGTATGTGGGTGTGGGTGTGTACACACCAGGCTATCTGTAGATAGTAAACTCTGGGAGGCAGGAGTTGTGCCTTATACTTCCCCTTAGTCTTCCCCTGGCCTCCCTTCACCACTTCTGACACCTCAAACAAACACCGTCCTTAGACACACATTAGTGACTAAACACATACATGTTGAGTTGGAATTGAAAACACTGCAGTGCCTTCATGGAGAGGAGTAAGTAAATGGAGTTATAGATTTGTGGAAATTCACTCGGTCCACAGTTGGGTGAATTTTCTAAGCTCCTTTAATCATTTCAGGAATCTCAGGGCTTGGCAGGGGCTGGCATGTCATCTCTGTAGAATGTCTGCACCAACCTAAGCAGGGTTGTCATGTGGTTAAAGTTCCCTTATTGCCTTCCATGAGGCACATTTTCTCAGAAAGTCCCCAGTTTAACTTTGGTTGAACCTGTTGACAAATTTGTGCCAACAGAGAAAAATCCTTAGGCTTTTTCCACGTTTTGAATGGGCAACCTGAGGATAAATTCAGTTGTTTCTCCAGACTTTATTTTCAAAGTTGAACAGGTATCAGAAATATGACTCCAGTCTGATCATATTTCATGGTCACCACAAGTGGCTGCTAAGATATTTTGCTTAAGGCTGCAGCTGGGGCTAGTTGGGTGATTGCCAAGAGCAAGGGCATGATATATTTGTGTGGCGTATTTGAAAGTCAGTTTTTATAGGTATAATATTCATATATATTGCTTTGGGATCAAGGGAAGGGTGTAAATACCTTGCGGGTTTATTCTCTCTTCTGTCTACTCGGCCTCCAGCTGGGTCCTAGAGATGACATATTCCCAGAAAAAGCCAGAACTTGACAGTGATGTCTTCAAAGACAGAAATTATGATGCCATTCATAAGCCTAGGTTAGGTATTAGGCATAGTGATATTAAGATTTGTCGCTGCCCAGTTAAGTCACAAATAACCATCAATGTCCCCACATTTTCTTTGGGAGCTTCAAGTGCCATTTTCATTCCTGCCCTCACTCATCATATGGCCTAATGCCCCAGTCTGGGTGTCTTCACTACGGAAACGCTCATGGAAGATTTCTAACAGCACTGCCTCCCCTTCTTATTTAACAAAATTTCTATAAAGAAGATAGAATTTCAGGAACTGTTTGAATAAAGAAAAGGAGAGGCCTTTGTGACCTAAGTTTTCTAACTCCATTTCCCAATTCTTTAACACAAATTTTGAATCTACCCTTAAAGCACCTGACATGGTGTCTAGCTCAGAACATTGCATATAGAGAGCACTAATTAAATATTTTTTAGCCTCCCTAGGTTTTAGGAATAAAAATACCTTATATTGCATATAAGTAATAATTTGTACTTTTATTTTTTGAGATGTAGTCTCACTCTATTGCCCAGGCTGGAATGCAGTGGCGTGATCTTAGCTCACTGCAACTTCTGCCTCCTGGGTTCAAGCGATTCTCCTGTCTCAGCATTTGAAGTAGCTGGTACTACAGGCACCTGCCAGCATGCCCAGCTAATTTTTACCTTTTTGTAGAGACTGGTTTTGCCCTATTTGCCAGGCTGGTCTCGAACACCTGACCTCAGGTGTTTGGCCTCTCAAAGTGCTGAGATTACAGGCTTGAGCCACCTTGCCTCGCCAGAATTTATACTTTCCAGAGAACTAGTGGTTAGAGGACAGTGGAAGGAGACTGAGGGGGTGTGTGTGTGTGTGTGTGTGTGTGAGACTTAGATGCTGAGAAAATTGTGTGGATACAGGGAACAATAATAATCATGGTGCCCTGATCTCTTACTGTGTGATAGGCACTGTCCCATGCATGGGCTTTGCCAGTATTATTTAATCTACTGCGCAAAGGGCTGCAGTGGTCACAAGGGAGACACTCTTTTGCAGATGAAGAATTGATGTTTCGAAAGGCAAGGTAACTTGTTAAAGGTCAAATAGCAAGGTCTTGCTAGCAAGTGGCAAAGTCGGAATTAGAACTCAGGTTTTTCCTGCCTCTGGAATTGGAGTTCTTTGTAACATTATTCCGCCTGGAGTCCCCGAGAGATTGAACATAAAAGCAACAACAACAACAGTTCTGAGGACTCAGGATCTTTCTCAGCTGTGGAAATGTTCAATAAATACCAGTTCCTTGAAAGCCTGAGTGAAACACGATTGCAGGCTGGACTCAGAGGTTCAGATTTTGTTAGTGGAGTGGACTTGTGGACCCCATCAGAGCTGGCCAGCTTGCTGCTACTCAGGAGGTTGGGAATGACTTACAAAGAGGCCTGCGAGCCCAAAAGGTGTGGTTTTCTGGTGCTGTTCTCCTGACCCATCTGCAGGGACCAGTCCCATATCAGATTCTTGGACCTGGCCTGGGGGGGCTCGCCACTGTAAGCCTGGGCTTCCTGAATGTCTCCGTGACTGTGGATCTGCCTCCTCCTGAAGCTGCTCTAATTCCTCGTCGATGGGGTGGCTGTTTACTATTGAACACCCTGTTGGCAGGATGCCTCCTGAGTGTTTTGGAAAGAGGTATCTCATCTGCTGTGGATGAAGGACTATTTGTCCAACAATGTTTGTTCTCTTTCTCATCCTCTTTCACTTTTCCCTCACAATGTCTACAGAGCATCTTGATCTGTTTTTGAGGATTGAGTCTGTAGCCCTTGGATTACTAATTGTGACTACCTCTGGCCCAAGTCATCTTAGAAATGAACCTGGGATCTGGATCTAATATTCAGCCTAGGGGCAGGAAGCCAGTTTAAATACCTCGAACAATAGCTAATCAACTGATTAAAGAAACACTTTGCAAACTGAGATCGATATCCTAAGCTCAACCCTCACTTAAAGTCACAACACCAATATAATCAATTTCAGGAGGCATTAGCTTGCTCCATCAAGGAGAATCAAGCCATGTTATCTTCATGTGCTCTGCATACATGATGCAAAATAGGAATTTAAGTGAGTGAAATCTCAAAGAGAAGAGGAATTCCATGAATAGCTCATCAGTCAAAAATGACAATAAAATGTCTACTGGCTTAATGGAGTGGGTCACCTGCTGCTTCCAGGAAGCTGGTTAATTAAATATGTCAGTCCAGGCAGACACTAGGGACCCAGGCTCCTCTCTAGAACTCATAAGGAACTATATTAAATTCTGATGTCTTTAGTTTCTCACTTCCTTTCAGCAGCATGTACAATAGGATCCATTGGCCCCAAAAGTGGTATTAGGAGGAGGCTGCTCTGAACTGGCAAAGAATGAACTTAGTGCTGAAGAAATTGGCTAAACTATGACCTCACATGTAATCACCCTCCTACCATCCTGGAACACCTTGTTTGCTGCTAGGAGACCTTTGAGATGTCCCTGTGTGATGAAGCCACCAAGGAGTGATAGCTGACCCCGATGGTTACTTTCTTATATAGAATTAAGATTCATTTTGCCCCAACTTGAAACACATTTTCTTTTGTGTGTACCTAAATTCCTTCCTAAGTCTTAATCATGGAAGGAAATGTAGTAAATTCCCCTTGAACCTACCCGTTCTCAACAAAAAATGACTCCCCTGGCTTTTCATGAATACATCATCCCACAATAATATTTACTTAGATATTTGCCTCTGCAGGATGTTGAGGTTGGGTGAATATTGCTCAGAGACATTTAGAGCATGCATAAATAAAAAATCAGGCAATATCTCTTGGTTTGGCATGTAGACATAAGAAAGGTAGTATAAGCATGGTACTTTTTAGGGGCAGACATATGCAGGCACGGCCTGACTTTCTGACCAAAAAAAGCCAAAGTTCAGGACAGCAGGATGACTTTTGGGAATGCTCACATCATTTGAGAGCATCTGCCTTTTGTGAATGACCTAGTTAGCATTCTTGGGGCTGCACAGCTACAGGCAATGGTCCCCAAAAGGTAGCTTTGAGTGCTTACAACAAGCAGGGTTATTTAAGATCTTTCCTGGGGCCCTGGGGCACTATTGAATATCAATAGCCGGTTCCAGGTTGGGAGTGAGAGCAGTGTACAGTTACAGGAGTGAGCGCCGACATTTTTCATGCCTGGCCTGCCATCCTAGCAAGCTGCTTAAGTAAACAACATCTAAATTTTACAGGCTTTGAACATGTGGCACTCCACTTATATGGTAGGACATTTGAATTGACTGGTAATATTGAATAAGCAAGATTTCTTGTTGAGTTCACTAGAATTTCTTTGCCATATGTTTTAGATTTTCAAAGCAGTGAACCAGCAGGGTTAGAGCTTCCAGTATTAGTGGGAACCAACTCTGAACAATGCCAAAGACCAAGATCTTAGGAAATTAAATAATCTTTGTAACATGGGTAATGCTTATCACTTCCCAAAGCAAAAAGTCTTGTTGGGGGACTTTGCATAAAGTTAATTGAATCCAGATGCTGCCCTCCTCTGTCTGGATGGGACATAATCTTGGTAGTGGTTTCATTTTTTAACCATTTTGCAGCAAGTGTTTTTTAGCTTGTTTTAGAAAATCCTGTGTTGCTGTTATCTTGTTCCTATCCTCATGCTCTCCATTTGCAAGTGAAAGAAAGGAAAGAAGGAAGGAAGGAAGGAAGGAAGGAAGGAAGGAAGGAAGGAAGGAAGGAAGGGAAGGAAGGAATGGAAGGAGAGAAGGAAGAAAACAAAGAATCTCCAAACCCTTCTAGATTAGCAGTAATGGGACCCCTGTAGGTTTGACTTTATTTAGAGTTGGCATTAGTCCAACTAGAAGGCAAATCCCAAAGTCTGGAGATCAGGTCAATGGAAATGTGAAGGACTTAGAATTTTGCAACAGTAAACGAAATGAGCAATTAGCCTAGACCACTCCCAAATCCACTGCAGAATAAGCATTGTACAAGTGAATCTACACATCTTTGTACACAAAACACATCCTAGGCTGCCCTGTTGAGTGCTGTTCCCAACCTCCCCTTTCCTTACACAACTTAATTTACCCAGCAATTCCAGTCCCCTCCTCTGGATTGCAGTCATGCTTCTGCAGTACATGCAGTTTAGAACGCACACCATCCCTGCATTGGCTTACCCTCTTCATTGTTCTGATCCTCTTCATCAGCATCAGAAGCTCATCTCTGGGGCTAGTTGTTAAGAGTAAGAAGGGCACCATATTTTAGCCTACTTTCTAAATCCCACAGAATCAAACACATTGCTGGGCACATAATCATGTACAATGAATACTTATTGACAAATTTAATTTCTACAGTATATACTGGAAAGGGGCTAGAACCAAAAGAGCCAAGAGTTCTGATCCTCATACCTCGGTTTTCTCATCAATAGGCTGAGGGAGATGGATAATATTCAGTGGTTTTCGAAATTTTTTTTTTAAACCATGGATTTTTTTTTTTTCCAAGTGAAGTCTTATTTTGTCTAAAGCACCAGTAGGCAAGAATTTATTTTAAATGTTCTCTTTTGGAAGTTTACATTTATCCTGGTTACCGATTAGTCAATCAGTGTGTGTAAAGAGGCTTTCTTTATAAACAAAACATTGGGAATCAGGGGTTATGGTGGCAGCTGGTGTCTTGCATCGGCCTTAGCACCTGATGTGTTTGGTTTAGGATATACAATACTAAGGAAAACCTGATTCACACAGAGGCTATTTGCAAATAAAGTTTTTCTTTTTTAAATAGACCATCCTGTTATTTCAAGAAACCCACCAATTAAACCTTTCCAGAGATTACAAGAAGGATGGGTGAACATTGTCAATTAACGTTTTAATTGCTATTGACTTCTAAAATCAAACAATATTTATTATCTCATGAAAATCAGATGAAAAAATAACCATGTTTTATTATGTGAAAATGATAAGATGTTATGAATATGTTCCATTGTGTTATCTGCTTCCTTTTTATTACACAGCTGACAGAAACACTGTAATGAGACAGACACTTAGGACATGCCAATTCATTAATGTGAGTTTTATTAAAATATAAATATAAGTCTAAGGTGATTGGAAACTTATGGAATGGTACACTTAAGATTTGCACATTTTATTCGGTGTAAATTTAACCTTAAAAAGGAACAATATCAAACTCTAGTTTAAAATATGCATATTGATATGTTTAGGGGTGATGTATACTGATGTTTGCAACTTTGAATATTTCAAAAATATTAAATGGACTGAAGAGTGGATAGAGCTGGGTAGTTGGACAGATATATGGTAAAGTAAATATAGCAAATGTTCTTGTTCACTGTATAATTCTTTCAACTTTTCTGTGTTTGACAATTTTTATGATAAAATATTGGGGAAAATGTAACTCAAAAGGCAAATCTTTATCTGAAATAGAAAAGTGTATTTCAAACATATGTCATCTTACGTTATTTTAATTTTGCATCCAACATGGAAATCTTCCTGGTAAATGGAATTTCTCAAAACCGGGATGATTTTAAGCCACTCTTGAGAGTGACAACCAGCCAGCTGGTTCTAACGATGGCAGTGGGAGAGATTACATATCACTAATGTGATATCAGCCAAGAAAAAAAGCTGTAAGTTATGTTTTGTGATGCCTGACACTTCAGCCTGTGTCACTGCCAGCACAAAAATCACAACCTATGAGCAGGCAGAGAATTCTACACTATTGCAGTCATTTCTGGTCCAGCTTGGGAAATGGCACTCACAGCAGGCAGCATCTCCCCCTACCATGAACCTGATTCCTCCTCTCTTTATTTCCTAGAGAATGACTCATCTCATCCTCATCACCATAAGGGAATTGCAGTTTTGCACTGCTGGAAAAGTGCAAAGACACTGGGTGGAAGCCCAGTCACCTGAGAGTGGACGTGGAAGCAGCTTTTCTGAGTCCTACTTCCAAGCAGGATTAGGCCCAGTGTCTACCTGATAAAGCTTCCTGTTCCTCAGCATCACAAAGAATATTCCAGATGCGGAGGAGGGACACCAGAAAGTGTGTGCAGTCTCCACACTGGTCTCCCTGCACCTTCCTTCTCTGTTCCCCTCAATCTACCCAATTCACACGTCCAGTTTAATCATCTAAAATATCACTTTTGCTTTTTTCCCCTTAAAACTGTTCTCTTTCAAATGCTTTAATGGCTCGCCATTACTTACAAGATAATATATTATTAATTTCTTTAACCTCTCACTTAAGGTCCTGATGAATATAGTTCTAATTTGTGTTTTTAGATTGAGTTTTCTCAACTCTTTAGAAACTTTTTCTGCTGCCACTAGATTGATATTCCACTGCCTCCCTCCCTGCCCCACTCCCACTTCCTAAAAATACTGTAAAAATTCTATTCTATATGAGAAGTTTGACCGCTCTGCTCCCTTCCACCTCATCCATCCAAATCTTGTCAGCTGAGGTCATTCTTTTTCCTTCTGAGTTTCTGTATCAGTTAGGATGCTTTGGGCTGCAAGTAGCAGAAAACAGGAGCCAAATATTTTCAACCAGTGGTTTTTAAGCTGTAGCATGCATTAAAATACCAGGAAGTCTTGTGAAACCACAAAGTGCTGCTCCCAAACCCCAGATTTTCTGATTAGGCAGGGCAGGGGTAAAGCCCCAAAATTTGCATTTCAAACAAGTTCCTAGGTAAGGTTAATAATGCTGTTGGTGAGGAGGACCACACTTGGTGAACCACAGGTTTACACAATAGGAAATTTATTGTCTCACTCAACAAGACATCTAGAGCGGTGGTTCTCAAACTTGCTGCACAACATAACCACCTGGGAGTATTTTTAAAATCCTGATGATCACACCTCACCCCTTACCAATGAAATTGGATCCTCTAGGGTAAGACCCATGCATCCATATTTAAAAAAATGCTCCAGGTGTTTATAGTATGCAACCAAGTTGTAGGTCCACTGGTCTAGAGACAGAGAAGTTGCTGTTCTGGTTACTTCACTGGTCCAGCAGTGTAATCATGGACCCACTTCCTTCCATCTTCCTCTTCTGCCTTCCTCTGGGTATTAGCCGTTGCTGATTTTTCCTTTCAACGTCACTCTTTGCTTGCACCAGCTCCAACCTTACTCCTTTAAAAACACTGTCCAAAGCTTGGAAAAGAAGAAAGTGCATACACTTTCCTTTTGTCTTTTTAAACCTGTAGAAAATGTTCCTGGAATCTTCCCAACAGACACCTCCACACATCTTTGGCCTGAACTGAATCACATGATTGATCCTAAGCCAATCACTGAGGAGGGAATGAAACATTGACTTAGACCATTGATGCCCAGCATCGGCAGTACATTAACAATCACCCGGAGAAGTTTGAGACAATTAGATTTTGGATTTTATGTCAGACCCATTAAATCAGAGTCTAGAGATGAAGGCCAGTTATTGGAAGTTTTAAAGTATTCTCCAGGTGATTATAATGTGCAGGCAGAATTTAGAACTATTGGTTTTGAGCAATCAAGATTTGTCCCCGGCCAGGAGTGTTGGCTCACACCTGTAACCCCAGCACTTTGGGAAGCCCAGGTAGGCAGATCACTTGAGGTCAGAGTTTGAGACCAGCCTGGCCAACCTGGTGAAACCCCATCTTTACTAAAAATACAAAAATTAGCCTGGCGTGGTGGCACATGCCTATAATCCCAGCTACTTAGGAGGCTGAGGCACAAGAATTGCTTGAACCTGGGAGATGGAGGTTGCAGTGAGCTGAGATGGCGCCATTGCACTCCAACCTGGGTGACAGAGTGAGACTCTGTCTTAAAAAAATAATTATTAAAAAAGAAATAAATTCACCCCCTAGAGCTGTGAGCAGCTCAGCCCTTAGGAAAACACATAGCCATTTGGTGCTTAAATAAAATCAAAGTTCTCTTAGCTGGGGGGAAGGGGTGATGGCTATTGGAGAGACAACTGTCACTCATGGCACATTCATGTGCTGTCATGTATGGCTACTCAGCAGTGTCTGGATTTTCACCCCCATTGAAAGCAGAACTCTGCTCCATTTCTTTATGTTCCTAACAAGTTCTTATTTTAGTGCCTTCCACAAAATAGGTATTTAGTACATATTTGTTTATTATTTATTGCTCTGTGGATCTGCTGGCAGATTCACTGGTGGACCAAAGTTACTTTGCTTGGACATTTCATTCCATTGAAACCTGCCAGAGGGACTGCTTCATCGCCCTCAACTTTGAAGCTGGAGAGGAGACATTGAAAGTTCCTGCTCTGCCTCTTGATCCTGCTGTGGTTTTATGTGACAGGGAAATTCCACACTCTCGGCATGAATGCGTGGCCTGACCGGGGCCATGACAGGAGCTGCTGTGGCATTTATGTGTGCCTGCTTTTGTCCTCAGTGTAGCAAGGGCCAAAGTTTGTCCCTCCAAGCAGAGTTTGGCAAATCAGCATGGGGACTCTTTTGTGCAACAGATACATTTGGATGCATAATCAAGGCACTTCTTCCTCCTTTGCAGAGAACTTGACATTTTCCTATCATGGTTAGAGGAAAAGGAAAAGTATTTGAAGCTTGACAGGGTGAAGAGACAAGCCATCAACGTTAAATTAAAGGGGTTGATGGGGAGAGGGGAAGGCTGGTCATGACTTTAGAAGCACAAACTCTCTTTTATTCGGCAAAATCCCATGCACAGCTCCTTATTTACAGCTCCTACAGCAGGGAATGCTGAGGAGGGCCTGGCCTGCTGGAGGCTTAATGGGCACATTAACCTGCAAACTGTTTCATGTTGGACTGAACAGCGAGGAGGCTCTAGGAGCGAGACCCATGAGATAGACATTTGGAAATTTTTATTTCAAGATGGGGGAGATGTTGTTTGGTAATTAATCATTCCCTTTGCTGTTATAAAGTCTGCAGTAAAGACTTTATATTCTGTTACACAAAACCCCATTCTCAAGGAATGTTTCTCCTACTCATTTCTTCCCTTTCCAATCTTATATTAGTCTGGCCATGCCCTATTAATTACGTGGCTCTTGGTAACCCAAGCCATACGCGAAGAGCTGCCTTATGTATGCTTACTTGTGTGGCTGTCTCCACCTAATAGGTGTTGGTATCAAGTTCACCTTCTGACACGCAGAAAATGACCATTTCTTTCTTATCATTTTGCTCTGATTTGAAAATTCTTATGTCACTACCATCTTATAGGTGAGAGATGTTGCAAGCCTTTTATTTCAGGGACAGCTTTCTAAGGATTTGAGGAGAGACTTTGAAAATACTGCAATCTGGTTGAAACTGACACAAACTAAAACTCTTCTTTTGGGAAGCGGGTGAACCCTGGTTGATAAGCTTTAGAGACCCCTGGCCAGCAGTGGACTGAATGGTGTTGATTTCACTTTTGTTTTCAATCTCTTTTTTTGGAGAGCTTTACAAAGCCAGCAGCATAGCTTTATGGGGCCAGAGTAGGAGCTAACGTTTTCTCTGCCAATGCCGTTTCCTATAAATCTTGCACAGCCCCTTGCCACACTGTTTACAAAGATGCAGCATCAGAGCACCACAGCAAGGCTAGGATTTCTTTCTTGAAACTTCATTAAGTTGTAACAAAAGCTCAGTGCAATTTTCGTCCTTCTCCCATGAAGAGTTATTGTAAAAAGTGAAAGCTACCACATGTGGCTAAGGAGAGGAGCGGTGGAGAGCGTGTGTGTTCCTGAGCCTGACACAAGTGCCTTTAATTTGCCAAGTGACAAGTCATCCAAGCTTCCAAAGAAATGGAATATCTCAGCCCCCAAGTCTCATCATTTCTTCCCTAAAAAATTCTCTTCAAGTGTAAAATGAATGTAAATTTTTCTTGACTGTTAAAAAACAACAACAAATAGCTTCAGTTTTTCTTCTCCTAGCAAATGTTCCACTGGCACATAAGGAGAGGTGGGGACAGTCTCCAGAGCGGAGAATTTTCTGGTTCTTGGCCATGCCTGCCTGGTGGATGGGTGGCAAAGAGGGGAGAGTTGTGTTACTACTCTGTTACTTCTTGGGAGGCAAGAAGAAGAGGAAGCGGCCAAGTGATTCTTCCATCCCCGAGCCAAGCTCCTTCCCTCCGGGCCTGTCCAATTCCTCAGGCTTTAAGGGATAGAGGCAGTGGTTAAAATAGTACCTTGAAAATTTAAGGAACTCGTAGGGGATTTGCAAGCACTTCAATCCTTGCTGTTCTCTTAGAGATGATAGTAGAAGAGAACTTCCTGGTGAATCTCCTAGTGTGGGGAGACGGGCAGCAGGGACAGATGGTGGAGGTGAGTCTACATCAAATGAAGCTGGAATAGGTTTCTGGGATCTTGAGCAAGTGTCTAAGGAGCCTTGACGGGGAGCAGGCTGATGGGTGTGATTGTGGGAGACAAGGCTGAGGCCTGATTCCAGCATTCTCTGACACTGCAGGTAATGGTTGGATGTCTTCCTTATCAACTTTTATCCTCACCTCTTGGTCTGGAAAATGGAGATGACACCATCAAACTACTCAGGATTTCCACCACTAATAACTATCTAGGAACTTGCAATAGGAAATGTTGACTGTTGTGACCGTTCATGAGCCTGACTTCCCAGATCTGAGGGCTTGCCCAAATGTCTCTATTTAGTAAGGTTTTTGTAGGCCCTTCCAGGCCTTAGCGTCCAAAGCCTGACAATGTTCGGACAAGACTTTCTGCAGGCTCAGCTAGTTCTTGTGGGACTACGAACATGCAAAGTGAATGCCAGTTGTACATTTGCAGTTTTGCTCCTTACGGAGAAGCCTGAGGTATGAACTAGGAGAGAAATGGAAGAAATGTCTTAACTTTTTAGAAACTTGACTTTCTACCTGGTTGTTTCTCCTTTTCTTGTGTCAGTTGCCTTTTGACTTTGTCAGCCTAAAGAAAAGATTCAATGTGTTAATTTGAAAAATCTTTAATAAGAAAAAAGACAATTTTTATACGTTGTTATTTGCCTGTGAGTCAGATGTTGTCTCTTGGCTGACTGCAATATTTACTGTTTCTACAGCAAAAGTCCTGCCATCTTTTATGATTCAGCTAGCAACAGGCTTCCTATCTGTTTGAGCATATTTCTTTCTGTTCTTTAACCATTATCCTAAGAACCAGGCCCTGTATTTGTCATTTGCTTTTTTTTTCTTTTTTGAGATGGAGTTTCGCTCTTGTTGCCCAGGCTTGAGTGCGATGGTACGGTCTTGGCTCACTCAACCTCCACCTCCCAGGTTCAAGCAATTTTCCTGCCTCGGTCTCCTGAGTAGCTGGGATTACAGGCGCCCACCACCACGTCCAGTTAATTTTTGTATTTTTAGTAGATGGGAGGTTTCACCATGTTGGCCAGGCTGGTCTTGAACTCCTGACCTCAGGTGATCCCCTTGCCACTACCTCCTAAAGTTCTGGGATTATAGGCGTGAGCCACTGCGCCTGGCCAGCCATTTGTATTTTGAAGCACATTCTCTGTGAATATGAGCTCCTGTCCTCTTTTGCTCTCACAATTTCTGCTGGTCCTGCCTTGCTTGACCAGTTGGGCAGAAACTAACCTCATAAAGGAAATCAACAGCAGACATTTAATGTAACCTTTTTATCATGCTTGGAGCAGGATTAACAGCTACCACATAGATGGCTGAAGAGTGATTTCTCAGAACTATGTTTTGTGTAGCTGTTGTTTGAGCATGCATGGCTTCACATGCAGTGAGGAACACATGCACCAAGACAGGCTTCTGCTGCATTTCTGGATGTGTCCTCTCTTTCTAATGCTCAGTCTACTTCTAGCAGTGTGGCCTTTGCTGCCTCTGCCATTCCACCTCCAACTCGTTTGGGGGAGCTAGATGAGGGTTCAGAATGAGAAAATGTCTCATTGTGGCACCTCCCTATCTTGTGTCCCTCCAAATAAAAGGGTGCTAAAAATGTGGCAGTTCTTAGAAGTCAGAGTGTGGGAATGATTCTAATGGTGGAAATGCTCTGAGACTCCTTGATTTCTCTCATTTTATCCAACCCCTGCCTCCCTACTCCCATCCATCCCCACACCCTGGTATAGCAAGGCTGAATTACAAGGTGACAAGATAGATCCTTCTGGGACTGTTTACAAGGCTGGCCACTACTAGTATACTCAACATAGATCTAACCCAAGTGAGTACTCATTTTAAGTCTCGAGTAATTTCTTCTCTTGGAGCAAGACCTCAGAGCCATAGAGTTACAGACATAGAAATTTTGTGATCTGTCAGCTTGGGACTCTATACTGAGAGTTCTTTAATAAGTATGCAGTGGAGATTCCAGGCAAGATAGCCAAATTATTTGTTCTTAGAACAGCTCCTGTCTGCAGCTCCCAGCAAGATCAATGCAGAAGGTGGGTGATTTCTGCATTTCCAACTGAGGTAACTGGCTCATCTCACTGGGACTGGTTAGACAGTGGGAGTAGCCCACAGAGGGTGAGCTAAAGCAGGGTGGGGTGTCACCTCACCTGGGAAGGACAAGGGATCTGGGAACTCCCTCCAAGGGAAGCCGTGAGGGACTGTAACATGAGGAATGGTGCACTCTGGCCCAGATACTATGCTTTTCCCAAAGTCTTCACAACCCACAGACCAGGAGGTTCCCTCTGGTGCCTATGGAACCAGGGTCCTGGGTTTCAAGCACAAAACTGGGCGGCCATTTGGGGAGACACTGAGCTAGCTGCAGGAGGTTTTTTTGTTTTTGTTTTTTTCGTGCCTCAGTGGTGCCTGGAGCACCAGTGAGATAGAACTGTTCACTTCTCTGGAAAGGGGGCTGAAGCCAGGAAGCCAAGCGGTCTAGCTCAGTGGATCCCACCCCCATAGAGCCCAGCAAGCTAAGATCCACTGACTTCAAATTCTTGCTGCCAGAACAGCAGTCTGAAGTTGAGCTGGGATGCTTGAGCTTGGCAAGGGGAGAGGTGTTCTCCATTACTGAGGCTTGAGTAGGCAGTTTTTCTTTCACAGTGTAAACGAAGGTGCTGGGAAGTTTGAACTGGGCAGAGCCCACCAAAGTATGGCAAAGCTGTAGCCAGACTGTCTCTCTAGATTCCTCCTTTCTGGGCAGGGCATCTCTAAAAGAAAGGCAGCAGCCCCAGTCAAGGGCTTATAGGTCAAACTCCCATCTCCCAGGGACGGAGCACCTGGGGGTAGAGGTGGCTGTGGGTGCAGCGTCAGCAGACTTAAACAGTCCTACCTGTTAACTCTGAAGAGAGCAGTGGATCTTCTAGCACAGCACTTGAGTTCTGCTAAGGGACAGACTCCCTCCTCAAGTGGGTCCCTGAACCCATGCCTCCTGGCTGGAGACGCCTTCCAGCAGGTGTTGACAGACACCTCATACAGGAGAGCTCTGGCTGGCATCTGGCAGATGCCCCTCTGGGATGAGTCTTCTAAAAAAGGAACAGGCAGCAATCTTTGCTGTTCTGCAGCCTCTGCTGGTGATACAGGCAACAGGGTCTAGAGTGCACTTCCAGCAGACTCCAACAGACCTGCAGCAGAGGGGCTTGACTGTTAGCAGGAACACTAATAAACAGAATGGGATAGCATCAACATCAACCAAAAGGACATCCACACAGAAACTCCATCTGAAGCTTACCAACATCAAAGACCAAAGGTAGATAAATCCATGAAGATGAGGAAGAACCAGTGCAAAAAGCCTGAAAATTCCAAAAACAAGAAGACTTCTTCTCCTCCAAAGGAACACAAGTCCTTGCCAGCAAGGGAACAAAACTGGATAGAGAATGAGTTTGACAAATTGACAGAAGTAGGCTTCAGAAGGTGGGTAATAACAAACTCCTCCAAGTTAAAGAAGCATGTTCTAACTCAATGCAAGGGAACTAAGAACCTTGAAAAAGGTTAGATGAATCGCTAACTACAATAACCAGTTTAGAGAAGAACATAAATGACTTGATGTAGCTGGAAACCATAGCACAAGAATTTCATGAAACATACACAGCTATCAATAGCCAAAGTGGAAGAAAGGATATCAGTGATTGAAGACCAACTTAATGAAATAAAGCATGCAGACAAGATTAGAGAAAAAGGAATGAAAAGAAATAAACAAAACCTCCAAGAAATACGGGACTATGTGGAAAGACCAATCCTACATTTGATTGGTGTACCTGAAAGTGATTGGGAGAATGGAACCAAGTTGGAAAATACACTTCATGATATTAACCAGGAGAACTTTCCCAAACTAACAAGGCAGGCCAATATTCAAATTCAGGAAATACAGAGAACACTGCAAAGATACCCCTCAAGAAGAGCAACACAAGACACATAATCATCAGATTCACCAATGTTGAAATGAAGGAAAAAATGTTAAGGGCAGCCAGAGAAAAAGGTTGCATTACCCATAAAGATAAGCTCATCAGACTAACAGTGGATTTCTCTGCAGAAACCCAACAAGCCAGCAGAGAGTAGGGGCCAATATTCAACATTCTTAAAGAATTTTCAACCCAGAATTTCATATTCAGCCAAACTAAGCTTCATAAGTGAAGGAGAAATAAAATCTCTTACATACAAGGAAATGCTGAGAGATTTTGTCACCACCAGGTCTACCTTACAAGAGCTCCTGAAGGAAGCACTGAACATGGAAAGGAAAAACTGGTGCCAGCCACTGCAAAAACATGCCAAATTGTAAAGTCCATTGACAATATGAAGAAATGGCATCAACTAATGGGCAAAATAAGCAGCTACCATCATAATGACAGGATCAAATTCACCTTAAATGTAAACAGGCTAACGTTAAATGCAAACAGGCTAACCTTAAATGTAAACAGGCTAAATGCCCCAATTAAAAGACACAGACTGGCAAATTGGATAAACAGCACACCCATTGGTGTGCTGTATTCAGGAGACCCATCTCATGTGCAAAGACACACATAGGCTCAAATGAAAGGGATGGAGGAAGATTTACTAAGCAAATGGAAAGCAAAAAAGAGCAGGGTGTGCAATCCTATTCTCTGATAAAACAGACTTTAAAACAACAAAGATCAAAAAAGACAAAGAAGGGCATTACATAATGGTAAAGGGATCAATGCAACAAGAAGAGCTAACTATCTTAAACATATATGCACCCGATACAGGAGCACCTAGATTCATAAAGCAAGTTCTTAATGACCTACAAAGAGACTTAGGCTCCCACATAATAATAGTGAGAGACTCTAACACCTCACTATCAACATTAGACAGATCAATGAGACAAAAAATTAACAAGTATATTCAGAACTAGAGCTCAGCTCTGAACCAAGTGGACCTAATAGACATCTACAGAACTCTCCACACCAAATCAACAGAACCTACATTCTTCACAGAATGTATGTTACCACATTAAACTTATTGTAAAATTGACAACATAAGTGGTAAAACAGTCCTCAGCAAATGCAAAAGAATGGAAATCATAACAGTCTCTCAGACCACAGTGCAATAAAATTAGAACTCAGTATTAAGAAACTGATTCAAAACTGTACAACTACATGGAAACTAAACAACCTGCTCCTGAATGACTACTGGGTAAATAACGAAATGAAGCCAGAAATAAATAAGTTATTTGAAACCAATGAGAACAAAGACACAATGTTCCAGAATCTCTGGGACACAGCCAAAGCAATGTTTAGAGGAAAATTTATAGCACTAAATGCCCACAAGAGAAAGCAGGAAAGATTTAAAATGAATACCCTAACATCACAATTAAAAGAACTAGAAGAGCAAGAGCAACACATTCAAAAGCTAGCAGAAGACAAGAAATAACTGAGATCAGAGCAGGACTGAAGGGAATAGAGACACAAAACGCCCTTCAAAAAAATCAATGAATCCAGGAGCTGCTTCTTTTGAAATGATCAACAAAATAGATAGACCACTAGCCAGATTAATAAAGAAGAAAAGAGAGACTCCAATAGACATAATAAAAAATGACAAAGGGGATATTACCACTGATCCCACAGAAATACAAACTACCATTAGAGATTACTATAAATACCTCTATGCAAATAAACTAGAAAATCTAGAAGAAATGGATAAATACCTGTACACAAACACCCTCCCAAGACTAAATCAGGAAGAAGTCTAGTCCCTGAATAGACCAAGAATAAGTTCTGAAATTGAGAGAGTAATTACTAGCCTACCAACCAAAAAAATCCCAGGACCAGATGGATTCACAGCCGAATTCTACCAGAGGTGCAAAGAGGAGCTGGTACCATTCCTTCTGAAACTATTCCAAACAGAAAAAGAGAGACTCCTCCTAAACTAATTTTATGAGGCCAGCATCATCCTGATACCAAAACCTGGCAGAGACACAACAAAAAAAGAAAATTTCAGGCCAATATCCCTGATGAACATTGATGCAAAAATCCTCAATAAAATACTGGCAAACCAAATTGAGTAGCAAGTCAAAAATCTTATCCACCACAATCAAATAGGCTTCATCCCTTGGATGCAAGGCTGGTTCAACATATGCAAATCAATAAATGTAATCCATCACATAAATGGAACCAATGACAAAAACCACAGGATTATCTCAATAGATGCAGAAAAGGCCTTCGATAAAATTCAACACCCCTTCATGCTAAAAACTTTCAATAAACTAGGTATTGATGGAATGTATCTCACAATAATATGAGCTATTTATGACAGACCCACAGCCAATATCATGCTGAATGGACAAAAGCTGGAAGAATTCCTTTTGAAAACTGGCACAAGACAAGGATGCCCTCTCTCACCACTCTAGTCAACATAGTATTGGCCAGGGCAATCAGGCAAGAGAAATAAATAAATGGTATTTAATAGGATGAGAGAAAATCAAATTGTCTCTATTTGCAGATGGCATGATTGTCTATTTAGAAAACCCCATCGTCTCAGCTCAAAATCTCCTTAAGCCGATAAGCAACTTCAGCAAAGTCTCGGCATACAACATCAATGTGCAAAAATCACAGGCATTCCTATACACCAATAACAGACAAACAGAGAGCCAAATCATGAGTGAACTCCCATTCACAGTTGCTACAAAGAGAATAAAATACCTAGGAATACAACTTACAAGGGATGTGAAGGACCTCTTCAAGGAGAACTACAAACCAATGCTCAAGAAAATAAGAGAGGACACAAACAAATGGAAAAACATCCCATGCTCATGGATAAGAAGAATCAATATTGTGAAAACGGCCATACCGCCCAAAGTAATTTATAGATTCAATACTATCCGCATCAAACTACCATTGACTTTCTTCATAAAATTAGAAAAAACTACTTTAAATTTCATATGGAACCAAAAAAGGGCCCATATAGCCAAGATAATCCTACGCAAAAAGAACAAAGCTGGAGGCATCACACTACCTGACTTCAAACTATACTATAAGGCTACAGTAATCAAAGCAGCATGGTACTGGTGCCAAAACAGATATATAAACCAATGGAACAGAACAGAGTTCTCAGAAATAACACCACACATTTACAATCATCTGATCTTTGACAAACAAACCTGAAAAAAAAACAAGCAATGGGGAAAGGATTCCTTATTCAATAAATGGTGCTGGGAAAACTGGCTAGCCATATGCAGAAAACTGAAACTAGACCCCTTCCTTACATCTTATACAAAAATTAACTCAAGATGAATTAAAGACTTAAATGTAAGACCTAAAACCATAAAAACCCTAGAAGAAAACCTGGTCAATACCATTCAGGATATAGGCATGGGCAAAGACTTCATGACTAAAACATCAAAAGCAATGGCAACAAAAGCCAGTTGACAAATGGGATCTAATTAAGCTAAAGAGCTTCTACACAGCAAAAGGAACTATCATCAAAGTGAATAGCCAACCTACAGAATAGGAGAAAATTTTTGCAATCTATCCATCTAGCAAAGGGCTAATATCCAGAATCTACAAAGAACTTAAACAAATTCACACACACAAAAAAAAACAAAACCCCATCAAAAAGTTGGGGGAGGGATATGAACAGACACTTCTCAAAAGAAGACATTTATGCAGCCAACAAACATATGAAAAAAGCTCATCATCACTGGTCATTAGAGAAATGCAAATCAAAACCACAATGAGATACCATCTCATGCCAGTTAGAATGGTGATCATTAAAAAGTCAGGAAACAACAGATGCTGGAGAGGATGTGGAGAAATAGGAATGCTTTCACGCTGTTGCTGGGAGTGTAAATTAGTTCAACCATTGTGGAAGACAGTGTGGCGATTCCTCAAGGATCTAGAACCAAAAATACCATCAGACCAGCAATCCCATTACTGGGTAAATGCCCAAAGAATTATAAATCTTCTACTATAAGGACAGACACACACATATATTTATTGCAGCACTGTTCAGAATAGCAAAGACCTGGAACCAACCCAAATGCCCATCAATAATAGACTGGATAAAGAAAATGTGGCATACATACACCATGGAATACTATGCAGCCATAAAAAGGATGAGCTCCTGTCCTTTGCAGGAACATGGATGAAGCTGGAAACCATCATGCTCAGCAAACTAACAAAGGAACAGAAAACCAAGCACCACATGTTCTTACTCATAAGTGGGAGTTGAACAATAAGAACATATGGACACAGGAAGGGGAACGTCACACACCAGGACCTGTTGGGGATTGGGGGGATAGGGAAAGGATAACATTAAGAGAAATATCTAATGTAGATGACATGTTGATGGGTGCAGCAAACCACCATGGCATGTGTATACCTATGTAACAAACCTGCATGTTCTGCACATGTATCTCAGAACTTAAAAGTGTAATAATAATAAAATAAAATTTAAAAAATAAGTATGCAGTGGATTTTACTTTCTATAGTATTCCATCTACCATGCTGTTAGAGTAGGTATTCTTTTTCAACTATGCTGATGAAGGAAACATTAGAAGTAAAATTAGTTACAAGCCAAGCCAGAAGTATCAGTACAGGGGGAACCTTGAAGGATTGAACCCTGAAAAATTTTTACAGAGGAGGGAATGGGCTCTGAAGGGGTTAAACGGCTTATCCAAGGTAGACACTATGAGTTGTTGGTAGGACAAGGCCCATTTGACTCCCAAGCTTCTGTTCGTTTTTACAGAAAGTGTTCTTTTATCCTGCTTCCTAACAAGTTAGGCTCTGTGCAACAGTTACCATGAGGCAAATTCAGTTCCACTTGAGGGAAGTCCATTTTGTTTAAGTATTAGCAAAACTCACAATATTAAGAAAAGGCTAGAAATATAAGTCTACAGTAACTAAAAATGTTAAGCACTTGGGAAGGCCAAGGTGGGCAGATCACTTGAGGTCAGGTGTTCAAGACCAGCCTGGCCATCATGGTGAAACCCTGTCTCTACTAAAAATACAAAAATTAGCTGGGCATGGTGGTGCACACCTGTGATCCCAGCTTCTCAGGTGGCTGAGGCAGGAGAATCACTTGAGTCTGGGAGGCAGAGTTGGCAGTGAGCCAAGATGGTGCCACTGCACTCCAGCCTGGGCAACAGAGTGAGACTCTGTCTTAAATAAATAAATAAAATGTTAGGCAACACTGACACCCCAAGGATCTCTGTGTTCAATATCATGTCTGTAAGCCTCTGTAAACTTGTGAGTCGGATGGTTGGTTGATGCCTGAAGGGTGCTAAAGAGAACGTAGTTAGTTTAAAGCGTTTCTGGGATAAAGTTAAAGCTTCTCAATCCCATACATTATTTTCTTTTATGTATTGTGGCTGATGATGCCCATTCACCCTTCATATTTCCCTCCCTCCCTTCCTCCCTCCCTCTCTCCTTTCCTCCCTCCCTTCTTTCCTTCCTTCCTTCCTTCCTTCCTTCCCTCCTTCCCCTTCTTCCTTTTTATTCTCTTTCCCCCTCCTCTTTCTCCTCTATCTCTTCTACTTCTTATCTTTCCTTTCTTTGATAAAGGAATGGTTGGGAGTGAATTGTTGAGAAAAAGCCATAGAGTATGATTCAATCAATGCTAACCACCCTCAAATAAAACACTATTTACTAATCTAGATTAAACAAACAAACAAAAAACCCAGTCCTGGAAAAAGACAGTATGTAGCAAAGACATAAATAGGCATCTACCTAAGATTATAACATTCTGAGTTCTTAAAGGCATTCTTATGAAGAAAACATGAGCTTGAATGACATGATAATGAAGTAGCCAAGATTTATATCTACTTTATTCCCACATCCCCTCAATTTTCAGTCCAGATCTGAGACTCCCACGGGTATAAAAATGTGCAGGGAGTGATCTAGCTTCCCAAAATTCAAAAAACACAAAGCCAATCTAGGATGACATCTTTCTAACTTTCCCTAAAAGTCTAGACATGGTCTCATAGGAGTGATATTGATTGTTACAGGCCAGAGGGAAAAATCCCATTTGGATTTTATTGCTAAGACGCCTCAGGACAGAATTTGTTCTGGTCAGGCTGAAATAAGAAAAGGAATTAATACTAAGGATTTGGAAGAACATAACACAGCTTGCATCTAAGAAAAACAAATACATTCCGTAGAGACTAAAAGATGATAATTTTCTTAATGAAATGAGGCATGGGACCTAATGCCCTTTTCAGCTAGGTTTGTCACATAGAGGTAGGGGTGTGTGTGTGTGTGTGTGTGTGTGTGTGTGTATGTGTGTATGTATGTGTTGTCTTTTCTAGAAACCTCTTTTTTTTTTTTTGAGGTAAATTAAAACCACATTTGATAATATGAAAATAGCTCTAACCATGATGGTTTTCATCAATTCAGGGGCTTTCAAGTATTCTCCTGGCACTCAGAGACTAGAGGTGTCATGATCGCCCTGAGCCATTTGGAAATTGCCGTGGCAAATTGTGCAGTAAGTACTTCCTTGTGAATTTATGGTTCTCATCAGATTTTGGAACATGCTGATCTCAGAGGTGAAGGTAGGGCTCCAAGCCTGACTGCTTCACTGCTCATCCGTAGCTTCCTTTTATCTTCCTTTCCAGTGCAGGAGCTCCAAAGAGTTTTTCAAAGCCCATTAGACTGTCCAATAGCATTCTTAAGAGAAGAAGGAAGAGTGTTTGTTTAGTTGAATTAGGGGAAGTCTCCTGTGGCCAGTGAAGTTTTATTGAGTCATGTCTAGAAGGACTAAAAATATTAAGTGGGCTTCTTTGTTTTGTGCTTTATTGTTTCTTTACATTTGCTTGAAAAGGTAATCTGCACAGGTTTGATGTCAGCTGGGAAGTGGGATGCCATTCATAAGAAAGAGAGGAGGGCTCTGGGGGAGAAAATATTTGGACAGACAGACCACTTGGTTGAAGTGGAGAGAGGGAGTCAGAGGATTCCATTATCTCAGTAATGGGCTTTATTGGCACTTTCTGGGTGTATAATGTGTCGGGTAGTGAAGGCTTGCTGGGGGGTTGAAGAAGGGATTGCCAGCCAAAGAAAGATGTGCCAGATGGGGAAAAAACCGCAGGGAGAAGATTAGCCTTATCAATAAGGAAAAGTTGGGATAGAACAAAAGCATAATAGCACTGTATCACATAACCAAAATTATCATAGCGGTATAGATGTGTGTGTGTGTGTGTGCACGTGTGTGTGAGTGCATGTATGCATGTGTGCAAATGCATACTCACCATATATATATATATATATATATATATATATAAAGTGTGTGTGTTGAGCCTAGCTTCCTGAATACTTGCCGTGCACTGGGCAGTGTTCTGGAGTAGTTCAAATCTCAGGACTCTTTGTCCTTACCTCCGGCAACGATTGTCTTATGTTTGCTTTAGGTGAGCAGGCTTGACCCTCAGGTGCAGGATTTCCCTTGCTTGCCTATAAGGGATTTTTAAAAAATTCTACTTTAGGTTCTGGGTACATGTGCAGATCATGCAGGATTGTTGCATAGGTACATACATGGCAAGGTGGTTTGCTGCCTCCATCCCCCTGTCACCTATATCTGGCATTTCTCCCCATATTATCCCTCCCCAACCTCCCCATCCCCTGCTGTCCCGCCCCTAGCCCCCAACCCTCAACAGACCCCAGTGTGTGATGCTCCCCTCCCTGTGTCCATGTGTTCTCATTGTTCAACACCCGCCTATGAGTGAAAACATACGGTGTTTGATTTTCTGTTCTTGCATCAGTTTGCTGAGAATGCTGGTTTCCAGATTCATCCATGTCCCTACAAAGGACACAAACTCATCGTTTTTTATGGCTGCATAGTATTCCATAGTGTATATGTGCCACATTTTTCTTGTCCAGTCTATCACTGATGGGCATTTGGGTTGGCTCCAGGTCTTTGCTATTGTAAACAGTGCCGCAATGAACATACGTGTGCATGTGTCTTCATAATAGAAGGATTTATAATTCTTTGGGTATATATCCAGTAATGGGATTGCTGGGTCAAATGGAATTTCTATTTCTGGATCATTGAGGAATTGCCACACTGTCTTCCACCATGGTTTAACTAATTTACATAAAGCAGAAAGCCTACAACTCCACCTGGTATGGGATTTAAGGTAACTACTCTCATCAATCTCATTTTACAGAAACACAGAGAAGTTAAGTTTGTCCAAAGTCACGTGGTTAGTGGGATTGGTAGATTTGCCCCAGAAAGTGTGCAGCCAGAACAGGGCTGCCTCGCCGCTGTGGTAGCACTTTCCCTCTCAGCAGGCACTCCTTAGTTTTCTCTGTTCATCAATACACCAAAAATGCACATAAAATGATGTTTGTGGGGGTATAATGTATATAGCACATTATTGGAAAGTACCTGGGTGTTCCACTAGAGGGAATTGGTGAAATAAATTGTGGTATGTTTGAGTGAGAGGACACTATACAGCTGTTAAAAATAATATTCTCAAAGAATGCATGTGACTACTAGGTTTAACTAGGTTATGTTACATGGAAACTGCAGGCAGCAAATCTGTATGTATGGTTTGATGCTAATTTTGTTTTTTAAAACTACTATGAAGGGAAAAATGGAGACAATCTAACTGTATATGAGAAGAATGAGTAAATAAACGGTGGCTTAGTCATTCAATGGAATACTACGTCTAGTTCAACTGAATGAAAATAATCTCCATGGATCGACATGGGTGAGTCTTAAAACATAATGCTGACTGAAAAAAGCAAGGTACAAAAAGACACAATATCACTTATGCAAAAATCTAAAATGTACAAAAGTAATATACATTTCATGAATCTAATTGCAAAGTAAAGGCCAGGCATGGTGGCTCACGCCTGTAATCCCAGCACTTTGGGAGGCCAGGGTAGGTGGATCACTTGAGGCCAGGAGTTTGAGACCAGCCTGGCCAATGTGGTGAAGCCCTGACTCTATTAAAAATACAAATAATTAGCTAGGCAGGTGGCTCACACCTGTAAGCCCAGCTACTCGGGTGGCTGAGGCATGATAATCACTTGAACCCAGGAGGTGGAGGTTGCAGTGAGCCAGGATTGTGCCACTGCACTCCAACCTGGGCATCAGGGTGATATACTGGATATATATTGTAACATTTTATAATTAAAATTTTCTGTGTGATATGTAATAAGGATACACATATGTGGAAGAGGCTAGCAGGCATCAAAATATATACAGTGACTATGTTGTAAAAGTATAGTTCAAACTTATTTTCTTTAAGTTTTTCTGTATTTTTCAAATGTATATAGTAAGTATGAGACAAGAAATAACAGGACATGTCTTTTTAGGAAGCGTCAATGTTTAGGCAAACAGCGCTGCAGTGGAAGATGGAATCTGCTCCTGTGAGACACTGGTTGACTCACATAGGTACTTTGTAGCAGTTTCCTCACCTGCACGGTGGTGTTACGGGCTGCATGCTCACTAAACCAACTGCCTCTTCCTGATAACCTGCATACAGACCTCCCCAGGCCCTGGTGTGAAGGTGGCCCTGTGACTAACTGTTGCCGATGCAATGGGAGGAGGCAGTTAGGAGTTAAGTGTGCCTACTCTGACGTTTCTCTCTGCCCTCTATCATTGTGTGGATGAAGTCTGGGGTTTCTTGAAACCCTTTGTTGAGATGGTGGAGCCACAGCAGGGAAGGAGTCTGGATCCCCACATGTCACCACATGCGTGAGACAGGCCCAACCAGAAACGTACCCCTTGAAATTTGTGAGAGCATGAAGTAAACTTTGGGGCTTGTTTATTACAGCAGTTACACTACTCTGACTGTCTAACTGCTGTAATAAATAAAATATAGGCTCCATCTGTCAGCTCCCCTAGGGTTCTGATATTCTATGAATGCCAGGGATCCTTGGTTTAAAGTTGCCTCTCCATTTCTTTATCTCTTGATGAAGTTCACTAGTCTCAGGGACAAACTTATCTAAACCAGAAATTGGGACATGTCCAAAAGAAAGAAACTGGTATAATAACAAGTGAGCTGAAAAGATAAAAGACAGTAGCCAGAAGTCCAGGGGAGAATCCAGAACTGATTTTCTCCTGGACTGGGCTGTGCATGGCTTGAGGCTATGTTGCACATAGCCTCCTGAGGACAAGAACTTGAACATCTTTGATATCTTTATAACCCTCCAGTCTTACATATTGTAGTCACTTAATCAATACCTGTTGGATGAATGAATGAATGTGCAGGAAGCTGCTATCAGTGATAGTCACATACCGTGAAAAGTCACTGCTGCTGAATTTCTAGAATTATTGCCCTTTTAGTTTCGTGAAGTGGGTAAGAGCACATCATCTGGACTTGGAGGGGGTCAGACAGGCTGGGTGAGAATTGTGGCTCTGCCTCTTCTTCAGTCTTTCCAAGCCTGTTTCCTTAGCCATAAAATAGGGATAAAGATGCTGTAAAACTCATATAGCCATTTTGAAGATTAAAGGAGTTAGGTAATGCAGGTAAAGCACAGGCCTGCCCCACAGTGGAGTAACTTGGATTTATGACATGAATTCAAAGTGACCCTAAGTTAAATCAAGGTAAGACTCCTGCTGGGCTCAGTGGCTCATGCCTGTAAACCCAGCACTTTGGGAGACTGAGACAGGAAGATTGCCTGAAGCCAGTAGTTTGAGACCATACTGTGCAACATAGCGAGAGCCTGTCTGTACAAAAAAATGTAAAAATTAATCAGGCATTATAGTGTGCACCTGTAATCCCAGCTACTTGGGAGTCTGAGGTGGGAGGATTGCTTGAGCTCAGAATTTTGAGGCTGCAGTTAGCTATGATTGTGTGACTGCACTCCAGCCTGGGTGACAAAGCATGACCTCTGTCTGTAAAACAAAACAAAACAAAACAAAAAGAAAAAGATGAGTCTCTACCTCTCCTTACCTAGGTCTCCCATAGCTCCTATCTAAGTCAGCACAGGTGTTGGCCTTGACAAGATTAGCGTTGCATTAGCAGAATGCTCCAAAATGGCCTTATTAAAGCATCATTACAACATAACTTGCTGAAGTTCCAATGATTCTCATGGAACAAGAGCATCTGTTTCCTAATGCAGATGTCCTTCAGGATCACTGCCTGGCTGAATGACCTAGAGAAAGTTACTTGAGTGTACCCGTTTCATTTTCTCATCTCTGAAGTTGGGGGAGAACACCTGCCTGCCATACTGTTTATGGTGAGGATAAACAGTGTTCCTGAAGCTCATGGCCTGGCACAGAAGGGTGCTCCTGGGTGTCGGTTCTCCCTCTTCTTGTCACCTCTTTGAAACCCAGCCCTAGTTGAAGCTCAGAAGACATTTCTCTAGTTTTTATGCAGGACATTGTGGTTTTGGTAAAATTCACACACATTTTGAGAAGCATTCCCACAACACCCCCCGCCATTCCCAACCTCCATTTACTTGAAGGGAAAGGGAATCTATCCGGTTTTGATTCATTTACACTCCACTTGTTAGCATTAGTTTGTAAGCATCAGCCAACATCCAAGCAACCCTTGGAACCTTGTGCTAAAGGCTACATTTTAAAGTCTAGAAAGTTTATTTTTCTTTCTTTCCTCTTTTTAAAAAAATGCTGAAAGGAAACTGGACTTCAGTACTAGTTTGAGTTTGGGTTTATACTCTGTGTATAACTGGCTTCCAACAAATTTGGTTAAAAAAATTTACACTTTGCCACTCCAGGTTTTACAATTTCAGCTCAATTGAAGTTACTCTTGCAAAAAGTTTTCATATTCTAAGCCAAGCAAAGACTTTTGCATTCTGTTGCTATTTTGCTGGATCATGGAATTGTTACCCTCTCAGGATTTTTGGTTTACCACTCAAATGAATAAAAAAAAAAAAGGAAGACCTTTACTGGATATTTGCATGGTATTGGCTTTCTGTTGACCTTATCTTCATTTGATTTGGTAGAGGGTTTTGGTAGAAATTGGTAAGAAGTTTCATTCACAAAGACATGCTTGGAAAATTACATGTAATTATCCAAGCCTATACTCAACAAGAGGAAAAACAGAAAGAAGTTGGATACTTCCCTTGGAGTAGAGGGTTTCTCAGAGTTTTCTACTGAGCAGGACACTCACTCTCTATCATATCATTTTACCCACTAGGCCTGTATAATAAACACAACCTTAAGACAGTGCAGTCTACTTTCCGTTGTGTAGCAATAGGCTTCATCTGCTGTTTCTAGCTAACAATTGTTCATTGTTCATGCTGCCTCAGGGTTTGGAAACCAGAATTTCTCCCTGGTTCCCAGGAAATTGAAAACAAAAAGTAGGTAACTTCTACATGTGTAGCAGACACTCCATTTGCTTAAGGTCTCAAGTTGTGCATCTATGTTTTTTAGATGAGTTTGCAACAGATTTGATTTTTGTGTAAATCTCAGACAGGAGGTAAAGTCTTCTCCTGAATTTCCATTTAAGTTGTTTGAGGCTCAAATGAGCTTTCTGGACAGACGTGGTAAATATTGGTAAGTTTGACTAAAGTACTCTTTTCTGGATGAAGAGGATGCTTTCTGATTTCATAAGAGGAGCAGTAAATCTTAATATTCTAGTCTTCTACTTTGCTGCTGTCTAGAGCCAGTGCATAAAATGGCACAGTGATAATTTTTATCTCCATCTTAATTATAAACATTTTGAGCTAAGGGAGACAGACCTGTAAGTATCAAATCAGTTTTCTTCGTTTCTATACCTAAATTTTCATATGGTCAAAATACTCGTGGAATATACGAGCGACAGCAGTAAACAATTCTTGGCATTCTTGCTTGTTTAACTTGAGTAGGTTGGTGATGCCCAATGAGACCCTGTCTGCTTCAAGCAAATTACAGAAAAAAGATGTGAGTAAAAACTCATGAATACTAACAGAGGTGAGGTCTGGGAGGAGTGGAATTACATTTATGGTCTGTTTGTTTTCTTTTTCTTACTTTTCCAAATTTTTATACAATGAGTATATGTGCATATGTATTTTAAGTTTTGTTTACAAAAAGATGAGTATATATGTTTGTTGTTTTTTTTTTAATCAAGCTATATAGAAATGTATAGAGTAAAATACATAAGTTCTTTTTATTCATCCTCTATCCACATTCTACTGTTTAGAGATCATAATTGGTTTGTGTGTAAATTTCCAGACCTTTTCTCTATTTTATCTGTATAACTGTTAACATTATACTGAAAGAATGAGATTTCATACAGTACAGGTAGAAAGCAGTTTCCCCTTGCTGTCTCTATAAATATAATATGCATATTTATTCTCATTCTCTTGGATGCTCATGTAGAATAACGACTCCTCCAGTCTCTTCAAGTCCCAGGCATCACTCCAGGCTCTCTGGCTCTTGGTGCACCTAATGGGTTCCGGCAGCTTGAGGGCAGCCTCTGACAGACTCAGGTGCTGGTTGGGGAGAGTAAAACCTTGCCCTCTGCCCAGTAGGTGTGTGTGTGAATGTGATCAAGAGATAGGAAGGTTACGGGTGGAGTCTTGTCAACATCTCTACAGGTGAGGCCCCTTTAAAGACCATCCTGTCTGGCTCCCTTGCATATGGCCTAAGGGTGAGACTGATACACTCTGGCTGCCGCTCCTGGGAGATATGCAGTCTGCTGCACTGCAGCTCTCTCAGTACCTGGGCCTCTGCACGCAGTTTGATGCAGCCTCTTGCTAGTAGACAATCTTTGGTCTTGAACGAAGTGCCAGTCTATACTTGGCAGACTCCAGCATCCAAGGAGATCTCCTTGAAAGCTCCTCTTAGGTAAACAGAGGGAAAGGTGGAAACCCCACACCCTGAGAAATCATTCCAAAGAAATTCAGCATTTTCAATTTCAGTCCTTTTACAGCCTTGAGGTGATGGGCTAATGGTTGCAGTTGTCTCCTTTGCAAGTCCTGTCTAGGTGGTCTAGAAACTCATTTTAGAATGTGAGACCACTAATTGCCTCTTGTTTTGTTCTGGGTCTTCCGGGGCCTTAGACAAAGCTGAAAAAGGGTCCCCTTTTCGCATTTTGTTATAGAGCTAGATAAGTCATTGTTTCCCTACAAGTTGGAAGGTATTAATGTTCGGTAAATTGCTGTCTTAATTGTCAATATGTCAGTCTTTTCATATCAGAAGATGTTGAGTTGTCTCATTCTTTTTAATGGCAGTGTAATAGTCCATTGGGTAAACCATAGTTTATGTAACCATTTCTCTATTGATAGGCTAATTCTAATTTTTGGCTTTTACAAGCAATGCTGCTATAAATAATTTAAAAATTCACATTTGTGTGTATGTGTGTGTGTGTGTGTGTGTCTGTGTCTGTGTCTGTGTGTGTGTGTGTATACATGAAATGTAGCCAAAGGTAGGTACTAGAAAAATTTTGCTAGATACTGCCAAAGTGGCTCCAGGAGAGTTGTATGAATTTCTGCTTTCTCCAGCAGTGCTTAAGAGTGCACATTTCCCCACACCCTCACTAAATATTTTCATTGTTTTTAATCTTTGACATTTTAGAAGCTAACAGTGATCTCATCATTACTTTATTCTATTATTTTCTTGATTACTAATGAAGTGAGACATCTTTTCTCACGCTTGTTCATTTGTATCTGTGCTCTGTGAATTGCCTATCACATATCCTTCATCCAGTTTGGTGCTCTGGCTCTTTTTCAGCCCCTTATAGTTTAAACAAGGAGAAGATGGCAAAATAATGAAGCAGGGACAGATTGTAGTGACTTGGTGAAAAACCTGGTCCCACGCCATGAGGACAAGAAACAGTGGAATTTCTATGGCTAGCCTAACTGTTTGCATGTCTGAATCTGAAACACAGGCTAAGTCTTCTCTTCCTTCAAACTGACACATATACTCTTATTAGTAAAATTTTAGCCAATTCCTTGTATTTCACTGACAGCATGTGCAAACTTATTTTGAACCTGAAGCCTAATGGGTTGCATTTATGCCTCTTTGTCTCTTTTCAATTTTATACATATTAAAAATTACCAAAGGCATATTGGCTTTCAAGAAAAAAACTGAAGGAGATTATTTAGAACACCTAGCAGCCATGGCAACATGCCTTTACAAGGGGCATGTACTCTGCTAAAAAATATTCCACTTACAGGTAATGACAGACATTTGCCAAACAGCCCCAAGCTAACTCAAGAAAGAATGGGCAGGTGGTTTGAGGTGTGTCAGGAATAGGATTTACAAAATAAGATTATGGTTATCATGGTTATGCGGGAAAGTAACAGCAATGGCTGTAAACAAATGGCAGAGACTCACTTTTTGCCACGGGGCAGAGGAAGAAAGGAGTTTTGCATTGCTGCTTGTGAATTAGAGTTGGCTTACTTAGATACACAGCTCTCTGGGATTTTACATATGTTGTTAGGCACTTGTATAAGCCACGTGACAGGGCCTCCAATTGAGTTTCTTCTGATTTGAAGCAAGGAAACTTCATTCTAGTTCTAGAAGTCCCTGCTGGTGTTGGCCCTGTCTTGGTTGTATTTGGCAAATTAATCTGCATCCTTCTCCACGTGAACATACCTATCATACCAGTTACGAACTATCAGTTGAGAAAACACTGGAGAGACCCATCCTGTTCACTCCTGAATGTGTATTTTAGGCTGCAGGAACATAACAGAGGAAGGTACAGAACGCCGCCCAATATGATTGATCTATTTGCTCATCAGCCCAAATCCTGGCCCTTGAAGGGGTAATGAATGAGTCTGCCTCTGCCCTAAATTTTAAAATCTCAGCTCTCTGCCAATTAAATTAAGATTTAGAAAGATAATGCTTCCTCTTTTGGGAGCATCTGGGCATTTTCCAAGGGAACAGAGAGAGGGTTGTCAAAGGGGATTTGCTGACAATGACATGAGAAGAAGGTGATAACAAAGAAAGACTGAAGGTCTTGGACTTTGGGATGGGGTCAAAACTCTCTCACCTGGTTAGGAACTGTCACCATGCAAGTGAAGGGTGGAATTTGGCTTTTAGAATACGTTTCATTAGCTCTGGAGTTTGACAGCTAGCTCCTGATGGCAGCAAAGCATGTAAGGCCTCCAAATTGGCAAGGCTGATCTCTGACTAATGGGGAACAATTATCCAATAAGAATTAGCAATCTTGCATCACTGATCAGAATCCTTACATTGCCTTTCACGTGGGGAAGAGAACAAGACTTTCGAAAGGAGTTGGGACTGGTTTTAATGTGGCCTGTTGGTCACTGAGACAGGAAATAATTAACATGAATCAGATGCATTTGGAATTTGTTTGACTTGTCTTGAGCCTAAGGTTTCCAGGAACTAGTGGTATTGAGCACCCATTTAGTGCTTTTAAGTATTTTTTAAAAAGTGCCCTTTCATTATTCCTAGGGTAGATAGATACAATTGGCCTGGTTTGGCTCTATCTTGTTCTTTATTTGTACCGGATTTTTCAACTTAACACTTTTGAAGAAGTGGAATCACTTGAGTGTTAAAGTAAGAAAACCAATCTTGAATGAGCGTCCCAAAAGAACAGCATTGTTATCATAGGCTGAATTGATCCTAGATGGATTCTGGAATGAAAAGATTAACAATGATGTAAAAATGGCCTAAGCATGTGACAGTATACAACAGTGAGTCTTTGAAAGTAGGCTTGGCTATAGCCATATGTGTCTTCAGAGCTGGAAGTTAGATACCATTTACTTTGGACTGCGGATGGCATATGGTGGTCAGAATGATTTAAAAATGTTAAGTTAAGCTGGTGTTGAAAGATGGCATAATTTGAGACCAGATGCAGCAAAACGAGGCAGTGAACTTGCCTTCTTCATAAATGATGTCAGTAATGAGAATCTGAGGGCCATGGGCCAGAACAGGGGAGACTTAGCTTCTTTATCTTGTCGTCTTAGATTGTGTTGAGAAATCCTGCTTTTGAACATGTGCTACTGTGTCTTTTGGAAAACAATAATAGCTGGGCAGAGGAAAATGTTGTTGTGGCTTTTTGACCCCTCTCTGACCAGGACAACAAATATAATGACAATAATAAAAATACCCAGAGCACATCTTTATTTATCTCTCCATGGGAAGTCATAAGACTGAACAGGGCTTTTATTTAGTGGGCTCTACCAGTGGAAACATATTCAGACAGCACTGAACTCACGCGATTGACCCTGGACAACAGGCTGCATGTCTGACTCCAGGTAACTGGGGTATCCTGAGCAGACTGCAGGGTTAAATAGGATGATCTCTTCACTACTGTCTTTTAAGGAGTATTATATGATCTGTATACTTAACAATGAATTTTTCAAGGCACAGGCTACGAACTGCATTGGCTAAGAAATGACTAGGAAGGCCAGGCACGGTGGCTCATGCCTGTAATCCCAGCACTTTGGGAGGCCAAGATGGGTGGATCACGAGGTCGGAAGTTCAAGGCCAACATGGTGAAACCCCGTCTCTACTAAAAATACAAAAATTAGCTGGGCATGGTGATGCATGCCTATAATCCTAGCTCTTTGGGAGGCTGAGGCAGGAGAATTACTTGAACTGGGACCCAGGAGGTGGAGGTTGTAGTGAGCTGATATTGTGCCACTGCACTCCAGCCTGGGGTACAGAATGAGACTCCATCTCAAAAAAAAAAAAAAAAAAAAAAAAAAAAAAAAAAAAAAGGAGAGGGAGAAATGACTAGGAACCAAGGGCAGAATGGGGATAAAGTGAATTCCAGCAAAATGCTGTTCCTTTAATGAGTCTTACTGGAAGGCTCAAGTGGCCAACTGGAACACCTCCATGGGATACAGGAAGTATGGGGCTTTGGGAAACCACACACACACACACACACACACACGCACACACACACACACACACACACACACACACACAGCCTACTTTAGCACAGACCCAGCCATTTGTGAATCAAGATTTCCGGAGGGAGATTTCTGAGTCTGAGATCAGTGGTTCATTATGCTAACCAGGCTACACACTAGAATTATCTGGGAATATTTTGGCAAAACGAAAACAAAAACAAAAACAGATCATTTTGCTAGACCCTATCCCAGACCAATTCAATCCGAATCTCAGGACCTCAGGGCACTGATACTTTTTTTTTTTTTTTTGAGACAGAATCTCACTCTGTCACTGAGGCTGGGGTGCAGTGGTGTGATCTCTGTTAACTGCAACCTCCACCTCCTAGGCTCAAGTGATTCTCTGGCCTCAGCCACCCGAGTAGCTGGGATTACAGGTGCGTGCCACCATGTGTGGCTGATTTTTTTGTATTTTTAGTAGAGACAGGGTTTCACCATGTTAGCCAGGCTGGTGTGGAACTCCTGTCCTCAAGTGATTCCCCTGCCTAAGCCTCCCAAAGTAATGATATTACAGGCATGAGCCACTGCACCTGGCTACAGGGTACTGATAATTATTTTTAAAGCTCACAAAGTGATTTTAATGTGTGGCCAGGAGTGAGAACCATTTTCTTGGTTAGCAGTTTGCTGAGATGCTTACAGACAGTCCCCCCTCTCTTTCAGATTCACTAGAAATTGCCATTAGACACTAGGCTTCCTGAGGGGAGCGTTCACCTTACATGGCATTTGGTTTTCCAGAGCATCTAATTTTAAGGGAATAATTGTGAATGGATTTACATCAGAAAGGGGAACCTATTAGTTGCTAGTAGTTTTCTGGGCTGTCAATCAGAGCACTGGGTTCTAGCATCAGCTTTCCCATTCGATAGCTGGGGAACCTAGGGGTGGGCCCAGATAAAATACAGGATGCCCAGTTAAATTTGAATTTTAGATAAACAATCAATAATTGTTTTTTATACATGTGTCTCATACTATGTGTGAATATGTATTTTTATTTGCTCAATCTGGAAACCCTACCCAGGAACATCTTCTTAGTCTCAGATTATTCATTTGTAAACTAAGGAATGCAGGTGTCAGAAATTAAACACTTTCATTTGAAAAAAATTTTTTAAAAATTAGAATCACTTTTAAATAAGGTAAACTTAAAATTGAAGTCCGACAAATTCTTTTTTTGTACTCCATTCAGGATTTCCAAAGACAGGTTCTTATATGTAGTGTCTAGGTATTCAAAATGGTGACCAGGTAGACATACCCAATAGTTATCATAAAAGTGCTTATTTTTCTCCATTTAATGGTGTTTACTAGGATTTCAAGGGAGTCTTTCAGGTTATTTGTTTAACACTGAAATGTGGTCTTCTCAGTTTCTTTAGAGATTGGAGCTGTTTGAGTTTGAAAAGCCTCTCTTTCATCAGTGTCTTCATTTCTAAGCATACAGGAGGATCTCTAGTTAGCTGAAGGTATGATTTTTCACAAGCAAATGGAAATTTTTGTCTTTCAGACCTAAACTTAAACATTATTATGTATGTGTGTCAGCATTTGTGTGTGTGAAATTTGTCCCATTTCATCAACTGCTGCCCCATTATGCAGCAGTTCTAGAGTTCTAATACCTTATCACATAGTATATGCATACATACAATTGTCCAGTGCTAAGATGAAGGCAATGGAGTCCCTGTAAGTTACAGAATCATTAAAATTGGAATTTCCAAATGAGTTTTTCCATGTCTTAAGTTTCAGGGAATAGAATAAGTCAGAGGTCTTTTAAAAATAATCACATAACTTTTGTAAGATGAAGCTATCCCTAGTTTCATTCCACATTAATAACCTGGGGTTAGGGAAGATTTCAAGGGCCGATGGGGTTATGTTCTATATGGCTACCAGTGGGAAATTTTAGGAGGTTTTAGACCAAGGTGAGTTACATAATGTAGTTGCTATGGTTTGAATATGATTTGTTTCTACCAAAAACCATATTGAGGCTTGGTTCCCAATGTGGCAGTGTTGGGAGGTGGTGCCTTAAAGAGGTGATTAGGTCTTTAAGATGCATTAATGTCTTTCTCTGGACGTGGGGTTAGTTGTCTTGGGAATGGGCTACTTCCCTCAACAGCACGTTGTTATAAATTGAGGTTGCCACATGTGTCTTGCCCTTGTTTCCATGCACCTGGTTCCCCTTCTACTTCTCTGCCATGTTTGAGGCAGCACCAGGCCCTCATAAGAAGCCACCAGATGCAGCCACCAAATCTTGAACTTCCCAGCTTCTAGAACTGTGGGCTAAATAAACCTCTTTAAAAAAAAATAAATTACCCTATCTCAGGTGTTCTCTTATAGCAACACAAAATGGACTAAAACAATGTCAACATTAAAAATGGGAGAAATGTTAAAATGTGTTTAAAAAGTGACTTCTATAAATACCTGTGAGAATCTGCCATTTTTTGTTATTTTAATAGCCAGACCAAAGAAAAAATAAAGGTCACCGAATCCACTGGATTGGAATTCCTTTACTGTCCTCCAGTCTCCTTTCCCTCCCTTAAGAAGAAACGTTTAGGGAGTGTGCACTTTCTGATCACTCTCTTTTTCCTAACTAGGACCCTTAATGGGCAACATTATATCCCAACCGCTTTTTTGCTGGTTCCTCTCCTTGATGTTTCTTGGGACCAGATACCACAGGAGACTGTGAGCAATCTGGCATAGCCTAGTCTTGTCGCTGGTTAACAAGCCTCTCAAAATACTCTCCTTGCTGTTTGTTTCTACTTTAATACCTGCACTTCTAGCAAATTCTACTTCAAAAATACTATACAATACTATGTGCTAAGCCTTATGTCAAACATTTTATATGCATGATCTCATTTAATCTTCACAATAATCCTATGAAGTAGGTATAACTGTCTCCGAATTCTGTGGCCTATAGATGTTAAATATCTCCCTTAAGGCCACACAGGTCCTAAATGACACCAGTAGAATTTGAACCTAGGGCTCCAGACCTTTTGATCACTATGCTATACTAAGATAAGCCAGGGGTGGTGGCTCATGTCTGTAATGCCAGTAATTTGGGAGGCTGAGGCAGGAGAATCACTTGAGGCTGGGAGTTTAAAACCAGCCTGGACAACATAGTAAGACCCTGTCTCTACAACAACAACAACAAAATTAGCTGGACATGGTGGTGTGTGCCTGTAGTACCAGCTACTCGGGAGGCTGAGGTAGGAGGATCGCTTGAACCCAGGAGTTCGAGGCTGCAGTGAGCTGTGATTGTGCCACTGCACTCCAGCTAAGTCAAAAGAGTGAAACCCTGTCTATAAAAAAACCCAAAACACACAAAAAAGCTTGAACTAAGATACTAGTTTTTTAATGAAAGTGACATCATTTATTAATGACTAGTGATTATTATTTTTATGCAACATTTATTGAGTACTTACTATGTGTCAGTCATTGTGATGGGTGCTTTATGGATCATCTCATTTGAATTATAATGTATTCTACAGATAGGGGATGAGACTGAAAGTGTAACTTTTTCAAAGTCATATAGCTGAAAAGAAGCAGACCTAGGATCCCTGACTGTAAGTATTTATCTCAGACTCTCATGCTGTTACCTCTCTAACCATCTTCTTTGGGAGTCTTCCATTTATTCCCAGTTACAGTGTAGAAGAATTTGAATCCAAGAGGCTGTTCTTCCAACACTTTCTGTCTGCCTTTCCTCTCCTCCAGGGCTGAGTGGAATCATTGCAGAGGTATCTCTGCCTGTGCTGTTGAATGTGGCACTAATGCTGCCCGTCCTGAAATAAACTTGGATTGGCTATCCAAGATGGCATTAGCTGCCCTTGAAATGAAATGATCTTTCCCTTGGCTCATTGAGTGAGGCTGTTGTTATCAGTGAAGACAGCTTGAGGCTGTGCTGAAGGAAGAATCCTCCACCTTCTTGGAGCCCGATGTAACCAACATGGATGAAACTGTTCTATGAAAATATCAAGTCAAAGATTTGATCTTGAGGGGAAGGAATATGATCTTAGCAAAACGAAAATCATTCAGCAGGTGACATCTAAAGATACTGTGAATCTTGTGAACTTGCTTGTTAAAATGGGACATTTAGGAGGAGATATGGTGTATGATGATCACATATCCTGGTTCATGTCTGTTTTATTGCAATATAATTAACAATGGTTATTCACTATCATCCTCAAATGTGTCCAAGTTTGGATGATAAGCTGTATGGTTCCCTGTCAAACAGATGCAAAAAACTAAATGTTGTAATATTTGTTCATCCATTCATTTATTCATTCAACAAATATTTATTGAGGTCCTACCTACTCTGTACCAGACACTGCTAGGAAAGTTAAACAGATGAGGTGCCTGTAGTCATTGGAGTTTAAAATAAATGAAGAAATAAATTGATTATTGGAAGCCATGATAGGAATTATGATGGGAATACTGTGAAGGAGAAAAGAGTAGCAGAGATGGCGTCTCTGGAGAAATCTCAGTCTGGGGAACTTGGAGGATGAGGAGGAGCCAGTCACGGGATATGGGGGTGGGATTAGACTGAAGAGCCCACATGACGGGCGATCCGGAGCGGGATAGAGATAGGTATGTTCTGATGAAAAGAATTGAGAGTCTAGATCCACTTGAAGGAGTAAGGGAAGGCTTTAAGGAGAAGGCAGAAGGAAGCTTATCCACAGACTCTTGAAAGATGACTACGGGGCAGATGTTTCACTGACAAGGGGCAGCATGAGCAAGGTGCAGGGTAGGTGTTGAGCAGCAGGCGTTCCAGCCAGACTGCTCTGTGTGATCCTGTGGAAAGCAGTGGGAGAATATGCTAGAAGCTGAATTGAGCTGGCTTGGGGAGTTGCAGTGTATAGTTTCCAGGCTTCTAAGAAGATGGCCTGGATTCAAAGTTATGGCTATGCTGAATCTTAAATTCTGCTGCTTGGTTTTTATGTCAATGTTCCAGTTGGTTAACAAAGTGAACAATCATCTGCTGGTTTTGTAATAAATGAGTTTTCCAAATGGAAGAAATGTCTTTGTTTCATTTGAGACTTAAGGTTGGACTTGGGCATTATGGGAGGACTTATAAGGTACTGTCTATTTTAATGATCATAATTCTAGTTTAGGCATACTTTAAGATATGAGAAAAATATTACTTGAGTTGCAGTTGCTCAATTCTGACACCCCTTCTCCCTCCATCTACTCCCTTATTCCCTAGCTCTCATCCTCAGATTTCATGGGGAATTTCTGAACCAATTCAATAGGTTTTAACCGGGCTTTAGAACTGCATTTCAGATATATCATGACTTCATGTAAAGTTAGGTTAAGACTCAGATTTCTGCATTAAAATACCAATTTATTTCATGGGTCAAGTTGATATCTAGGAAGAATTAAGAGTGATTTGCAATTTATCTGAAGCAATAAACTACTATTGACTATTTCATTCCCTCTGTCACCATTCAAAGGGCCCCTTCTTCACTAACCCATGTGATGCCTTGCTGCAATCTTCAACAGGCATCTCTTCCTCCCACCCCACTCTACGCTGCACATTGGGCACGAGGAGTGTGGGCTGGATCTCAGCCTCCAGTCATCCTCCTGGCTGGGTGCCCTTGTGCAGTGGTCAACCTGTACAGCAATACATAGCAGCCCCAACCATCTACTGCTGTAGATCCAAACATTTGGATGATCTTAGCTTCTAGCAGAGGGTGGCAATGGGCCTGAATATATTTCTCCAAGGCAATATTTTAAAAAACACACACTAACTTGAAAAAATAATGAGTAAAGGTTGTTCTGCTTACAGCAACTCAATTTGTGTTTTATTAATGTGTATAGAGCCACTGGAGAAAGTCCACTTCTAAGAAACTCTTTAGAAAATCCCAAATTTTTCATTTCTGTGTTTTGGTGGGTAATTCTTGACCAGTCCTCATTCTACAGAACTCACAAAATCAGAGAGCTCGTCAGTATGTTCAATGACAACAACTTGTTTGTAATTCCAAGAGGAACTCATTCAGTGATCTGTGGTGATTCAATTCACATCTCCCTTGAAAGACACTTTGTGCATAGCAAAGTACTCAAGCAACATGTAACTAAAGAGCCACACATCTTATTTCTCCCTGGGCTCTCAAGTGAATGATGGATTCAGCTCCGAAATGTGGGCAAAACTTACACCAATGTAGCATTCTGATTGGTTATGCTATTTGGATCTGTAGAGACTTGCAAAACAAAAGTCAGGGTATTTCCCTCTTAACCCAGGCTTATAAATAGTTGCCTAACGCCCGGGCAGAGTTGTTGCAGGGAAGGATTATTGCACTTTTTGTAGGGGCTGTTGGTCACTCTAATTTTGGATACATACCTTACTACATACAGGAGGCATGCAGGAATCAGCTATCAGAAATGCCCCGGTTGACATGTCTCATAGCTTAATTATAGCAAAGCGTTATCTACAGCACTAATATCTTAAATATCAGCAATATCTATAATACATGCTGACGAGCCTTAGGTTTCTAGGCAATTTAGCCTGGAGATGTGTATTGATATACTGTACAGTAATTACCACTTGGATTCAGTTGTCCTACCAGTAGAGTTAGTCAAACTCTTTGGGTTCTCAGTAACATTATCTAAAAGTCTTATACCTTATCTGTTAACCCAGTGTTTTTCAGACTGTGGGTTGCAAACCGCTGGTAGATTGTGCAGTCTATTTAATGGTTCATGGCCAGTGTTTGGGGGAGATATGACATTGGATAGAATAGAATCAATAGAGTAAAACAGAGTACTAAATATCAAAGTAGATTGCTCATAATAAATTTAGTATTGATGTTTGAAATTTTACTCCATATTTTATCCACTCTAAGGTATACTTTTTTTTACTATAAATCTCTGAAATCAGGATATCTTATAATTATAATAGGTAGTTCTTTTTCTTTCTCAGTCAGTGATAAAATAAGGTTATATCTTGCAATTGATGACAACTAACATTTGGTATATGAGTGCATTGGGTTTTGATGCAAATGTATCTCTTTTTGTGGTCACAGCCAAAAGAGCTTAAAGAAGACAAAGTTGAGTAAGCCTTTCCAGGGTTCTCGCTCCACTGGAAGTTGGATGGTTGGTCTCTTGCTGCCTGGAGTCTTTGTGCAGAATTTCTGAGCCTCAGTGTCACCCCATTTCCTGATGAGGAATGGCTGGGCTCCCTCCACAGGGAAGTACACATTCAAAAACTGTCATCTCTCTGTAATCTCTTGGATGTTGAAGATAATGCAACCAGGATGGCAATAATGTCAGGGGTCTCGGGTAATGGGTTTCCCTTGTGTGACCTTCCAGTTTGGTGTTCATACCAGTGCCTCCTAGAAGAGATTTCTTGGTGATGTATAGCTTGGGAGGTGCCAGAGAGGGCTGCCTTTAGATTTTGGTCTTATGGGCACTATCTCGTAAGCTTTCTTGTGGCTTTTCCCATTATCCAGGGCTTCCTGTGGCTACTATTACCAGTGAGGTTCACTAAAACGGTGGTCTTTTAAGGTTCTTGGCGTTTTTCACGTCTCAGTTGGCTTCTGCTTCTTTTTTAAGGCTGAGCACTCAGTGGGACTCCCAGCATCCCCCATCCCTAGAAGGTAAGTCTTGGGTCTCTGCTGAACCCTGCACTCAGATAACTTCTTCTATATAAATATATAAGGGAAACAGATCTGTGTTACACCAGGGGTGTCATACTCCTACTTCTCTTCTGCTCTGTTCAGAAAAGGAAAATTATTAATACAAAGGAATGAGCCATTTACTGGAAATTTTAAATGCTGTGGCAATTGAGAAGAGGAAGTATATTTCCCTGCCATTCATTGGGCCCTATTCCTACCTTAAATCTTCTTTAAATACTCATCTTATTAATATCCTAGCAACATGAATACTGCATAAAACCTTAAAAACATCTTGTGTCAGACTCAATTTAAATTTACTTTGTCTATAAATCCTGCCTGCTTTCCTTGAGTTAAACTGTTACCCTTCCCAAGAGTAACCTCTATCCTGACTTCCAACAACATAGATTAATTTTGCCTGGTTTTGTACTTTATATAAGCGGAATTGTACAAAATGTACTCTTTTGTGTCTGGCTTCTTTTATACATCATCACGTTTATGAGATTCAGCTACATTTTTCATGCTTTTATAAATAATTTATTCTCTTTGCTTATAAGTATATCACAATTTATTCCTCACTTCAACTATTGAGGGTATTTGGGTAGTTTCTAGTGTTTGGTATTACAAGTAGTGTTGTTATGAATATTGTAGTACCTTCTGGAATGTATATCTAGGAGCAGAATTCATGAGTCAGAGGTAATGTAGACTCAGTTTTAGTACACTCTGCAAATGAACATTTTCATTTCAGCCATTCTGGTAGATGTGTAGTAGCATGTCACATGGTTTTATCTTGTGTTTCCCTGATGGCTAATAGAGTTAAGAGCCTTTTCATATGCTCATTGGTTGTTTGGATAGCTTATTTTGTGAATTATTTATATATCTTTTTGTTGGGTTCTCTGTAATTTTCTTATTGATTTCTGAGAGTTTTCCTGGATATGAGTCCTTTATTAGAAGCAAATATATTATTACCATTGTATAGGCTGCCTTTTAATTCTCTTAATGATGTCTGTTAATGAAAAGATGTTTTTAATTTTAGCATTGTTTAATTTATTAACATTGTATAATTAATGTTTTTGTGTATTCTTCATGACATCTTTGTTCCAAAATCATGAAAATATTCTCCTATATTTTAGCAGTTTTTTTTTAAAGGATCTATTCTTCTCTTCCGTCTCTTCTTTCTTTACTTTTCTTGCTTTCCATTGACTCCTCTTTTTCTGTTTCTCCCTTCCTTCCTTGTTTTTCCTTTTGGCTCTGTCCAAATAAGCAGCATAAGAAAACCTTTCATCTTTTCATTATGAAAATTACATTACTCCTCTGTTTGAAATATGTCTATGGACTCCGAAGTTGCTAAATAAAACTAAAATTTCTTGACTTGGGAAGCAAGGTCTCTAATGATACCCCCACCCCACATGTCTCTCTAGGCTTCCCTATTTTCAGTTTCCCCTACAAACATACTGTTTATTGCAATCACATGGCAATACTGAACTTACTAAAGGTATCTAGTTTTATATGAATCCATGCCTCTGCACATGCTGTTCTGTCTGCCTGGTGGAATTCCCTTCCTCCTTCCCCATTTAACTAATTCCCACTCACTTCTCAAAACTTAGCTCAATCAACTTTTCTCTGGCAATCTTTCTGCTCCACATGTCTGGGTGAGCTGTGTTTCCATTGCTCCCAAGGTACTTTGGACACATCTAGATTATGGCATGTCTCACACTCAACTGTAATTATTGATTTACCTGTTTTTCTCCCTCACTAGAGTTGCAAGATGCTTGAGAACTAAGCCTGTGTCTTATTTGACTTTATGTGTCCAGTGTCTACCAGGCATATCGAAGGCGTTCAACACATTGAATAAGTACATGAAGGAGCACTGCTCCCCCATTTTGTGGATGAGGAAAAAGAGGCTATGAAGTAATAAGCTCGCAAAAATATGTGAAGGGATGCTGTTTACTGAGGATACAATGCACCAGCATTTTCTGTTATTAGGACCCCTTAATTGAAAGTTCTGTGTAAAGTGTTCCCATAGCATATTTGTTTTGCTGGTAAGCTTTGCATTAGTCCTTTCTTTTATCTCTTCTTTCTGGAATTTTGTGGCTCTTTTTAAAGACAACTGATAAATGTTTAAATGTCTTGGAAACATCACTGTGTTGGTTCCCTTTCTGTACTCAATACTTAGAGAGTCTCCTCGCCATTCATCTGTTTTCAGGAAAGATAAATGAAATAGCTTATGCCAGCTTGTGATTTTCATTTTTGTTACATTTTCATATAATATTTTTATGTATTTGATTATGAATATGCAATATATATATACAATTAAAAATCAAAAGATACAGCAGGATACATAGTAAAAAGATTCTTGCTAAAAGTCTTCCTTTGACAATACCAAATGTTTGCAAAGATGTTGGGCAACTAAGTGGAGCTCTCACACACAGATGAGGGGGATGTAAATTGGTACAAACGCTTGGAAAAACTGCTTGGAAATATCTACTAAAACTAAACATACCTTTACCTTACGGTCTAACAATTTCTCAGATGTGACTACTTGTAACTCCATCAAAAGACTTCTGGAAAACCACTAGAGCACTCCTTGCAGCTTTTATTCATGATATCCCCAAACTGAAAACAACTCAATGTCCATCAACAGTAGGTGGGTACACAAACTGTGGTGCATTTATACAATGTAATACTACATGGTAATAGAAAAGAACATGCATGGCTTAAACAACAGACATTTATTTTTGACAGTTCTGGAGAAGTCCCAGGTCAAGGTGGCAGCCAGTCTGGTTCCTGGTGAGGCCTCTCTTCTTGGTTTGTAGATGGTCAGCTTCTCACTATATCCTCACATGGCCTTCCTTCTGTGCACATGTGGGCAAAGAGAAACAGAGAGTGCGTGAGAGCTCATTTCCTCTTTTTTTTTTTTTTTTTGGGACAGAGTTTTGCTCTTGTTGCCCAGGCTGGAGTGCGAGGTGATCCCGGCTCACCGCAACCTCCGCCTCCCAGTTTCAAGCAATTCTCCTGCCTCAGCCTTTTGAGTAGCTGGGATTACAGGCATGTGCCACCATGCCCAGCTAATTTTTGTGTTTTTAGTAGAGACGGGGTTTCTCCGTGTTGGTCAGGCTGGGCTCAAACTCCCGAGCTCAGGTGATCTGCACGCCTCGGCCTCCCAAAGTGCTGGGATTATAGGCATGAGACACCATGCCAGGGCCACTTCCTCTTCTTATAAGGTTACTATTCCTGCTGGATTAGGGCCCCACTCTTATAGCCTTATTTAACCTTAGTTACCTCCTAAAGATCCTATCTCCAAATCAGTCACTTTGGGGATTAGGGAGTCAACATATGCATTGCAGGGGAAGAATGTTCCGTTCATAGCAGTTACTGAACCTCTCTGAAACCTTGTTTCCTCACCTGTAAAATGAGGGTAATAATACTTGGGTTAGTGGGAGAGGGACTGAATGATTATAGTGGCATATGAAAGGTATCTGATGCTTGTTTTGTCTTTTAAACTTCTTTTGGTGAGAAATAACGAAAGGGAGGTTTGTCATGACTTCGTGGCAACGTGTTGGTTCTATTGATAGCATTCTAAAGCCAGAAGGTCTCACAGAATTAAAATGACTTGTCCAAGATTGCATAGTAAGTGAGAAACTTAATAGGTTTACCTATGAAGTAAGAAACTGGACTGAACACTCAGCCTCAGGACTGTTAGGCCTGTGTTATTCTACACTGTACAACTTATTTTGCTTGGAGTTGACAAGAGTGGGTGTGCTGCTCAGCAGGCTTAGATTTGTCTTGGGTATTTAAGAGCAACGCCGCCCCCAGACACATGCGGGCATTATGGACTGAGTGGAACGCTATGTGCCTGTGTAAAGCTATCCGCTCATTGGATTAGTAAGCCGGGGCGGCCTCCTTTGCTATGCACTAGTCTGGCCACACAGTATCTGGTTTCAGAAGAGCATGATTGGCCAGCACGCAGGTCAGGGAGAAAAGGTTCTGTGGGGGTCACCAATGTCCTTGGGGAGAGGGGATCGTGCCTCTCGCTGGACAGGAGGCTCTGCACCAACTGCATTGTAAAGTGCACCAGATCAAGCAGCTGAAATAATTTGCCCTCTCAGGGATTTGAGTTTTGAGGGGCAATATATTAGATTGAATGGCTCTCTCCAGCTGAACTCCGAGAGGCTCCAGTTACCCTAATCATTCAGGCCGGCATAAACATTCTCTCTCTAGCCATGGGTGGCTGGTTCCAAAATGCCAGGCTGGCTGGTGAGAGGGTGGAGAATGTGCTGTTTCCCGACTGATAGCATTTCAGGGGCAATGGCTGGGGCCCATCTTCCTTAAAGATCTCTCCTGTGGAGTAGCTCTATGTCTGAACTCCCATTAGCAATGAATTTTTTCATGTGCTTTGGAGTCCTTATAGTCCCTCTTTAAGACTTCAGAACCCATACTTGGGATGAAAGGAAGCCCTCTTTGAGTCTTGATTATTAGATAGCTGACAAGGAGACCACGTGGAGGAGTGACACAGAAATAGTAAAGCTGAAAGGCAACCCACCAGGAGTTCATCAGTCCTCTTGATTTACAGTCAAGGATATCAAAGGAACAAAGCTTGTCTGAGGTCACATGGCTAGTTACGGCAGAACCAAGGCAGATGCCAGACATCCACTTCTGTCCTATTTGTTTAGTATAAGCAATGATGAAGAAAGCAGATCGGCTGCAGAAGGGTGAGCCTTGGAGCACAGGGAATGGGAAGGAGACCAAAGACAAACTGCCTCCCAGCTGTGCCTAAGACAGGCCTCAGTGTCAGCACTCGTGCAGGAAATCCCCTCTTATAAACAGAGGCATATTCCAAAAGTTCTTTCATATGTTTACTTCTTGAATCATGGAACTTGTTTTCTCATAGAAATAATATTTTAAATCTTTTAAATAGTGAGTTAGGTTCCCCAAGATCCATGCACAAAAAACCATGTAACTGATGGAAGACACAAAGAGTAGCATTCACAGGTGTATTTCAATGAATCTTACACAATGCTTGTCACATTTGCCATTTCTATGGGAGTATAGTACACAGTGAGTTTTAAATCAGATTGGAAGAAAGGCTTCTCCTAGATCAGAGTCTGGAGGATGGGACAGGGTAGGGATTGGAGGGCTGGGTGGGAGGGCAGGCACCAATGAGAACAGGAGGAATAATTCTGCCCTGCCCACTTCATAGAGTTGTGAGGACTGAGTGAGGTACTTGGTGGGAAAATGCTTTGAAAAGAAGCAAATGTAAGAACTGTCCTTTATCAATAAATCACTCCTTAGATGTTTTGATGGGGTGGCTACGACAGACGTGTGGATGGTGGCAGTGCTATGGTACTGTGTCCAGTCCTCAGTAAGAGTAGTGATGATAGCAATAGGAGTGACAATAAACTAAGACAGAGAGCTTTCTAGGTGTCAGGCATGGTCCTGGGTGCTTTATAATACTATTTTATCATACCCATTGTGACAATTATTGTGTCAGTTTTGATAGGCCACAGTTCTCAGATAATTGGTGAAACACTATATATTGGTAAAACACAGATAATTGGTAAAGGTATTTTTTAGATGAGATTAGCATTAAAATCAGTAGACTTTGAGTAAAGCAGATTACCCTCCAGGGCATGCACGGGCCTCATTCAATCAGTTGAAGGTATTAAGAGAAAATACTGAAGTTCCCCAAGGAAGAAGGAAGTCGGCCTTTGCAGGCAAGCTGCAGCATCAACTGTTCCCTGCATCTCTCATTTTCTGGTCTGCACCGCAGATTTCGAACTTGGCAACCTCAATAATTATGTGAACCAATTCCCCAAGATCTCTCTCTCTATATATATACACACAAACAGACATGTGCGTGCACACACACACACACACACACACAGATACTACTGGTTCTGTTTCTTTGGAGAACTGTGAAAAGTATACAGGGGAAGAAGCTAAACTACAAGTTGGGTAAGTAACTTTTGCAAGTAAGCCGCCATGGCAGACAGAGACTGGTTAGTTTTTCACAAGATCGTTTCCCTTTACCCCGTGTGCTTTGGTCATGCAGCTAGACTCCATTTCCCAGCCTCCCCTGAAGGTAGGTGAGACTGTGTAACTGAGGGCTGGGCCCTAGGACAGTGGGTAAAAGTGACACACGTACCTCCAAATCATGATTACTCACCCCTGTTCTGCTGACTCCAGGTCTTTGGGGGTTGACAGGACCATGAGACGGGAGGAGCTTGAGTCCGTGAACACAGCCTCTCAGCCTCAAGCATGTTGTACAATGACCTGAGTGAGCAGAAAACCTGTGTTATGTTCAGTCTCTGAGGTTTGGAGGTTTGTGCTTTTAATTATAGCACTTTCTCTGAAAAATACAGTGATGCGCCTAGATTCAAATCCAGGCCACCAGCCTCTAGAGTCTGAATGCCTCATCTCTACACGGCTCAAATGTCCCTTGCATTCACTAAGAGCTCAGATGAGGAAATGTCTCCTTCACCTTTCCCTGCCTGCTCCTGACCACCAAGGACACAAAGCACCCCATCTTACAGCAGCTTCTTAAACATCATGTTCTAGGATGCCCGAAGCTATGCAGAGGAACGTGAGCCTTGGGTATGCAGGGGAGTTGGAGAGGGGTGGGTGGAAGAGGATGAAGATGGGGCCGAGAAGGTACTCAGTCTGTTTCCTCATTTCCCTGGATGTGGCCTTTCTTCCCTAAGCGGAGGAGTTCCTGGCTCTTTACTAAATAGTAAGTCTGGTCTGTTTATGCTGGAGCAGACTGTGGAAATACACAGCCTGCTCTGCCCAGTGCCAGCCATTCCTCACTCAGTAGTGCTTTTCCCAAGCTACGTTCAACAAAGGAGGAAAGTGGCTGCAGCTCTGCTGGAGGAGGCTGGCGCAAAAGCAGATTTCCACATGAAGGTTGCTGTCTATAAACAAAATCAAGGTTCGGAGGGGAGGGCTGCTTTGTTTTTCTTTTTCTGTGCATTTTGGACTGCTCAGCCGCCTTAACCTATGCCAAATACCCTGTCTGGTCCGGGGCAGTTATATGCCCTGGATTTGTCTATGGTCAGAAAAGCCTATTTGAAAGGTGACAGATGGGCTCTTGTGACCAGATGCAAAGGAGCTGACCAAGTTTCTCTAAGAGAACCAAGGAATTCCTGAGAGGAAGCTTTGGATGAGAAAGGGATATGTTGGTGTGTGTATGTGTCTGCTGGGTACCAGTCCCAACCCCGTACGTGGGTGCCCCTAGTCCCAGTGGTGACGAAGGATTGAGAAAAGGAAATACAGAGACACAAGAGTAGAATTTACAGCATGGGTCCAGGGGACCAACAGAAACGTGGAAAACGCATTGGCCCCAGCTCTGGGCTCCAAACACTTTTATTATGTGCATAATCTCATTGATCTTATGGGCATGGAAAGGGAGGGTGAAGGGGTAGGTAAGATAGCCTGGCAGAGAGCTCTTGAGATCCTTCTAAGACATGCTAAACTAGTACTCTGAGTTTATCACCGATTGCTATCAGGGTGCGGCTGCATCAGAAGTATATCGGATGAGGAGCCATCGGGTCTGATCACACTCAGTGCATTAAGGGGCTTTTATCTCCCCAGTATTGAGGACATAGAGCAATTAAAATCACTCCATATTCCGAGAACCTAGGCAGAGCCAGAGGCATCCCATGATCTCTGCCCTGCAAGGCTTTTCTTCTCCTTGCCGGCTCCCACCTGAAAAGACCCTCCCAATCTCATGCACAGAGGTCACCTCCCTTTTCAGAGATCTTTGCATAAGCCCCTTTACAAGACTCTCATTCAGTCTCCAGGTTGAGAAGGCATTCGTGGGACCAGGGCAGTATTGCCTGCTCTGCAACCAACCCGAGGTATTCCCTGGTGTTACTGCGCTCTCAGATGATCTTTATCTTAGGCCTCCTGTTGCCCCTTGATTTCTAATTAACTGCACCAATGATTTAGTTCAGTGTATAAACTTCAGTGTACTCTGAGCCAAGCAAGCTTATAATTATTTAGCTAGAATTAACATAGGTCTCCCCTGGCCATCTTGACCCACATGTGTCTATCACGGCCTGTGCAGAAACTCCGTCCATGTTAGCTTTTGTATCGAACGGTGACCTTGTATGCAAAGTCAGATACAAAATTTGAAACTTGAGGCATGTGTACTCTAGCTGAGTTTGCACAAAGAATTTGTTTGGTTTAGGAAAATATAAAGTTAAATACAGTATTACAACTATATGAAGTCAAAAGACTTTTGACAGATTTTTTTTTTTTTTGGCTTTTAAATTAGTGTTTAACTTCAGCTTCTGTCTAGTCCTTTAGTTTGAAATAAAAAAAATTGAACTGCATCTTTGTTTAGATTGACTGTTTAATTAACTTTTATCATATAGAGCACTGACTACCTTTGTTTAAATAAAACAATGGTTGATTTCTCATGGTGTAGTTGAACTGAAGTATGTTTTGAGCCAGCATGTTAGAATATTTGGGATGGGGGTATGTGGCTTGACAAAGCTTTCTAGGTGCTTCTGATCTTTCCTGCTTTATCACAGCACACACCCCCTACAGCTGTCCGATCCACAAGAATCCCTGTTTTGTGATGAATTGCTGGACATTTATTAGAGCTTGAGACAATCAGGTTTCTTGATTGCAAGCAACAGAGTCATGCTCTGGCTAACATTAGGCAAATGGAATTTTATTTATTTGTATCAGGAGTCACCAGGTTTGATGAGAGGCTGGGAGATCAGGCTTGGGAATGAGAGTAACCAAGGACACGTCATAGGCCCAGGAAGCAGGAAGTGGAAACGTAGCAACTGTCTCTGTCTCTGAGCAGGAACAGAATGGCTAAGGTGTCCTCACCACCCTGCAGTGAAGACGACCTCCAGGTGTTTCCTGCCTGTGACAGATAAAATACTGTAGAAGTTCTGAAATTCTAGTTCCCTGGTTATTCAGTAAAACATTGATCTAGGTACTAATGTGAAAGGATTTTGCAGATGTAATTAAAGTCCAAAGTCAGTTGACCTTAAGATAGAGAGATGATCTGGATGGGCCTGATCTAATCGCATGAGCCCTTTAAAAGCAGAAGAGGAAGGCGGAAGGGAAGTTAAAGAGGTGAAGCAGCTGAAGGATGTTAGATGTTCCTGCTGGCTTTGAAGATGGAGAGGCTGTGTGCACAGACCAGGAAATGGTTGTAAGGAGCAGAGAGCCACCCTGGACAAGAGCCAACAAAAAGATGGGGACTTCAGTCCGTAATCTCTGAGAAACTGAATGCTGCCAATAACGGGAATGAGCTTGGAAGAGCGGCCTGAGCTCAGATGAGAACACAGCCAGCCAACATCAGGTGAGACCCTGAGCAAAGAATCCAGATACCACATCCCAGAATCTCATCTACACAACTAGGAGCAAACAAATGTGTGTGATAAATCGTTATGCAGCAATGGGTAACTAATACACTTTGTCACTTGGGAGATAGAAAGTCTGGGAGACAGTGTCCCATTGAATGAGTGCAGGCCACATATTGTCCCCTGATCTTACCTGTGGGCAGGTACTGTGCAGATTGGTCTTTCTCTTCTTTTGTAGCTGGAAAGTAGTTCTAAGAATTACCTCCTGCCACTGCTATACTCAATGCAGCAGAGTTGATTTCCCAACATTAATTTGGGATTTGATTACAAAAAGGGATGGGTGCTAGGTTGCCCTGATAAGTGTCTACTGGAAAGGTTTCCTCAGTAAATGTTTTAGTGTGTCACCTGCCCACCCTGCCTGTGGCTGCTCCTTGGCAAGGCGCTAACCATATCTAGGTTTCTAGCACATCCCTTCTGGTTTACAGACCTCTTCGTGTAAAAATGTGGATAACATACTGTGTTGTAAGCTCCAGTGCTTCAAGACAGGCTTAGGCATATTTAAGAGGTAGAGTGGTACAATGAAAGGTTCTAAGTTTGGGAGTCTGGACATGCAAATTTTAATCCTGGTTCTGCTGTGTAACTTTGGGCAGTCACTACAACCCCGTGGCTTTACATTGCCCTCTCTGAATACTGAAGGGCCCATGATTTGTCAACTCTAAAGCCCCTTCCACCTGAAAGAGCCCTGATTATCCATCCAAAAATCTCTCATTCATTGAATAATTGGCAGGTGAGGCCTGTGTGGTTCTGAGGATGTAGCAGTGAGGACAGCTGACAAGGCACCAATCTCATGCACCTGCCATTGTAATGCGTGTGATGTGAGGACAAAATAAGTTTTGAAAGGTGCTACAAGGAAAATCAAAGTCCGGAGTCAGCATTATATAGAGGTTAAGGAAAATCTCTCTACAGGGTGACATGTGAGTGGGACTGAGAACTAGGTCTCCTATGAGATGATGAGCGCCTAGCTGTTGAACCATTGTGGTCAGGTGAAGTCTAGCTGTGGCCTGGCCCTCTGGAGGCCTGCCTGCTTTTGTATGGCCCTTGAGCTGAGAATTGGTTTCACATTTGTAAATGGTGTGTGTATTCGTTTACCAGAGCTGCCCTAAGAAATCACCACAAACTTAGTGGCTTAAACAATAGATCGATGGCCTCACAGTTCTGGAGGCTGAAAGTCCAGAACTCTGGTGTGAGCCGGGTTGGTTCCTCGAGGGGTGGGAGGGAGAAAGGTTTCCAGGCCTCTCTCCCAGCTTCTGAGGACCTCAGGCATTCATGGGCTTGTCCATGATGTGGCCCCTGTCTTCACGTTGTCTTCCCTCTATGTGTCTCTCTGCTTCCAATCATCCCTTTTATAAGGACACCAATCACATTGGGTTAGAGCCCAATCTAATGACATTTGAATTGATTACCTCTGCAGACTCTATTCCTAAACAAGGCCACGTTCTGAGGTACTGGGGATTATTAGCATATAGACATTTCTTCTCTGGGGAGGGATGCCACTGAACCCACAACAAATAGCTACACCATAAGCAGTTATATAAGTGCCCACATCGTACCCTCAGTGTTGCCTTTGGGCCCACAGTGCCCCAAATGTTTGCTCTCTGTTGCTTTAATAAAAGGTTTGTCAACCCTGATCTACACCAGTGGCTCTAAAACTTTAGGGCACATCTGTCACCTAGAGAGCCTCATTTCCAGGATTGGAAGAACTTGTGTGATGCTAACGCTGTTGATCTAGACAGTGGTTCCCAAAGCAGGTCCTTGGGTGAAGCACATCCCCAAGGGAGCTTGTTAATGGTACAGATGTCTGGTGACCTGAACTTGCTCAGAATCTCCAGGGATGTGGCCAATATTTCTGACATGCAGCTAGATGTAGGAAATATTGGCCTAGTTTAATTATTTTGGTCAGGAAGAGCAAATGATTAGATTACTCCCTTGTGATTGGATTGATTTCTTGGGCCTCACCTGTCTGTGGGAGATCAAGGTAATTGGGGAATCCTGTTTTTCTTGTGAAGACTTGCACTGGAGGAAAACACCCTCAAAAAATGTAGGTTCTGCATTCATCCAAGGCCAGAGATCTTTGCTTAGGCTGTTCCATAATATTATGATAATTAAGTGGCTTGTCAGCAGCTCAGGGGAAAAAAAAAGACATATTGACTACAAACTCAACTGGAGCCAACAACAACGAGAGACATCTGCCGAGAGCCGTCAGGCCTTGTGGGCTGCCTGGAGAGCCGTTTAATATCCAGACCACAGAGGGTCACAGTCCCTGGTAGTCTGGGCCCCATGTTCTGTCACTGCTGGCCAATTAAGCAGACTTTAAGAGGGACACTGACAAAGTGGAATATTTCCAGGGTAGAGAGATGAGGGACCTGGAAATGATGTTCAAGGAAGCAGGCTTGAGGGAGGGCCTACGAAGTGGTGGACTGCAGGCCCTACTCAGACACACCTGTTGTGTTGCACGATCCTAATGGTCAAAAACATGCTGAATTTGAGTGCCTTTGGGCAAAGCCTTTACTCTGTCTAGTCCCCCTTTCTATCAACTGTCTCTTGGTATCCGTAAGGAATTAGTTTCAGGACCCCTGAGGACACCAAAATCCAAGGACGCTGAAGTCCCTTATATAAAATGTGTAGCATTTGTATATAACCTACGCTCATCCTCCTTTATGCTTTACAACATTGCTAGATTACTTATAATACCTAATACAATGTAAATGCTATTAGATAGTTATTATGCTGTGCTCTTTTAATTTGCATTTTTTAAATTGTTGCATTGTAACTTTTCAATTTTATTTTTCCTAAATACTTAAATCTGTAATGCCTAATACAATGTAAATGCGATTAGTTATTATAGTGTTTTTTGATTTGCATTTTTTGAATTGTTGCATTGTTACTTTTCATCTTAATTTTCTGAATAGTTTTGATCCATGGTTGTTGAATCTGAGGCTGCAGAACCTGCAGATACAGAGGCTGACTGTCTTTGTACCAGACCAGTTCAAAGAGGTTTGTTATCTGGTTGTTCTCTGGGACTTACAGTCTGAAACTCTCAGAAGGAATAAAGATATATAATCAGGTCACAGAAGGCTAAGGAGAGAATACTGGTTATTTAAAAATATCTAAAGGGATGTACTCATGTATTAATTGGTTAAGTTTTTAACCACTAAGGTTTTTGAGTGTGAAATTATTAGAAATATATCCATTGGTCTCTACCTTCGCTTCCTGACACAGACCTCCTAAAACCCTTGTAGACAGGGGTGCCAGGAGAAACTTCTGTTCTAATATTTGGTCTTTGACCCTGGTTCTTGACACAGAGATCCTAAGACCTTTCTAATTTCCCATGTGATGGGAGCACCTGACATAGAGCAGCTATATTCCTTGGACTTTTCTGGGTGATGTAGGCATCTTTTTTTCTAATGAGGCGACTCTTGGTGGGCTCCGCGATGGCTTTGGGATGGCTGGTGGATACCATCAGAAAGACCAAGCCATGGTTAGAAGCTTGGAACCTTCAACTCCATCCGCCATCCTCTGGGAAGGGGGGAAAAGGAATTAATAAATCATACCTATGTGATGAAGCCTCCATAAAAATCTCAATACCGTGGAGTTCAGAGAACTTCCATTTGGTGAACACATCCATGTGCCTAGAAGGTGGTTCACCCCAACTCCATGGGGTAGAAGCTCCTGCACTGAGAACCTTCCAGACCTCAGTCGATGTGTCCCTTCATCTGGCTGTTGATTTATATCCTTTAAAACATCCTTTGGAAGAAACCTGCCATAGTAAGTAACCTTTTTTCCAGGGTTCTAAGGGCTGCTCTAGCAAATTATCAAACTTGAAAAGGGGATCATGGGAAATTTTGATTTGTAGCCAAACAGGAAAAAAGTTGTGGATCACCTAGAGACTTCCTGCTTGTGACTGGTGTCTGAAGTAGGGGGCAGTCTTGTAGGACTGAGCCTTTAACCTATAGGATCTGTGGTAACTCCAGGTAGTATCAGAATTGAATTGAATTAAAGCTGGTGTCTGTCGGGGAAATGGTCAGTGTGGGAGAAAAACCCACACATCTGGTGTCAGAAGTGAAGTATTGAGAGTGGTGGGAATATAGGGGAAAATGTTTGCTTTTCCTGCCTCACACTTGTAGAACATGTCTGTGGCTAGATGGGGCCTGCAGTGGCCACTGTGTACCCAGAATGTGCCAGGGGCTGAGGCCACAACCGTAAATAAGACCACTCAGTGTGGCCCCACTTACAACGAACATTCATTTATGAAAAAGACAAACATAAAACAATTCCAAATTGTGGTCAGCATTTTGAAGGTAACAGCAAGGGCTTCAGTAGAGGACAATGGGGAGCGGCTCTGTTTGGATGGTGTGGTCAGGAAAATTGCTGGCAACTCTCAAGGTCGGGAAGACCTGTCACATCAGGGTGGAATGTGTTAATTCTGTCTTTCTTCGAAAAATAGATAAGGAATCTTGGGTGGATATTTGAAAAGAAGATTTTAGTTCAGTATGAGAAATAGCTTTTCAATTTGTATTTACCAGCTATGAGTTAAGGGGCTTGATGAGGTTCAAGACAGTGTAAGTGACAGAGCTAAGCACAGATTTTCAGTAGATATAGTCATGAAGGTGGCATGAGAGGATTCTGTCATCTCCAGAAAGATGACTTGCAAGTCTGAGGTTCTCTGAAGTGATATGTTGATAGAAGTGTAAAACCAGGAAAATCCTATTTGGGGCCAGATTAAAGATAATCTCTAATGGGATTTTCTTCAGACTTCACAGGCAAACCAAATGCAAACAAAAGGAAAGAAATACGTCTGTTAGACACAGACAGTGTATGCAGAGGATACAAACAGGACCTTGTTGTGGAAAATCCCTGAGGTACTGAACCAGTGTTTAGAAAAGTCAGCAGCAGTTCGATATATCCATTGTTACCATCATTATGGCTCTTAAGAAGGAATGGCAATAGAAGGGATCGGGTGGTAGAGTTTCTATTATCCTGAAAAAAGCCACATATTGAACCATGTCCAGATTATGGAAAATCCAGGTAGTCATTCGAGTTGTCTGCTTGTTTGTTTGTGTTGTGGTTGTGAAGAGGCGTCTTAGAATCAGAACTCTGAAGCCATCCAGTGAGAGTATGGTGGTTCTGTTAATAGAAAAATATCCTCTGAGGTTAAAACATTTAGCAAAGGAGACTCTGGGGCTGGTTGTCTCCCTCCTGATGACCTTAGCTCATGCCTCCTCCCATGCTTCCCCTCAGGTGGTCGCCTCTCTGATAAGAATAACTACAGCAAGTAATAGTTGAGAGTTGCCCATGTGCCAGGCACTAGGTGCTTCCCACATGTTACCTTCTTTGATGTTTCATAACAATCCTTTCTCCCTTGATGAGAAAGTTGAGGTCAGTAGAGTCAGGGATTACAGCCCAAGTCAAAGAGCAACTTGCAGGCACAGATAGGCTTTTCTTAAACTCTTTTTTTTTTTTTTTTAAATAGAGTCTTGCTACATTGCCCAGTCTAGTCTCAAATTCCTAGGCTCAAGACAGCCTCCCGCCTTGGCCTCCCAAAGTGCTAGGGTTACAGATAGCTTAGAATGTAAACTTGACCAACTCTTTCCATCAAGCTGCCCCAAATGATCTTCGAGGGAAATCACTGAAAACAGATTTCACTAGAATGAACATGTTAAGAAATTCCCCTTAGGTTGGTTCTACCAGTCAACAAACACACTCTATTGCTGGAGAGGGAATCTCTTAGGTCGTGTACAGATTTATCTCTGGAGGAATCCTGTTCTCTCTGTGTGTGCGTCTGTTTTTAAAGGAAAACTTTGATGGTTTGCTTAATTTTAGGTTACTTTTTGTACTTTGAATTGTGAAGTCATGTTTTTATAATAAATTCCATATTCTGGACAGAAAATAGAATCTACAGTTGACTGTATATGTTTTTTTCATGTGGTTAAGTATGTTCGCTTTTTAATTATTTTCTTGTTTTGCTTTATTGAGGTATAATTTACATAAAGCAATACATTGATCTAAGTATACAGTTGAATGGGTTTTGACAAATGTGTAGGTACTTTTGTGTTGCCATTAATTTCCATTAGCCAGAAAGATCCTTGGTGCTACTTTCTAGTTCATTCTCTCATTCCCACAGGAGCAAACCCTGTTCTCATTTCTATCATCATCTATTAGTTTTGCTTGTCCTTGACCTTAATGTAAATTGAATCATATGGTATGTACTCTTCTGTGTCTGAATTTTGTCTCTTACCATTGTTGTAAATACCTCTGGTTCTTTTTTATTGCTGACTAGAATTCCATTGTATGAATATATCACAATTGATGTATTTATTCTCCTTTTGATGGACATGTGGTTTTTATAATTTTTGGCTGTTATGAATAAAACTGCTATGAACATTTGTACAGAAGCCTTTTTGTAGGCATATACTTTCATTTCTCTTAAGTATATTCCTAGGAGAGGAATTGCTGTGTTGCAAGGGAGAGTATCCTAATTTCATATCTGTTAGACTATTTTCCAAAGTGATGGTACCTTTCTACATTCTCATCAGTGATGTCTGGCAGTTCCAGTTGCTCCACATCCTCCTTAACACTTGATATGGCCAGTCTTTAATTTCAGCCAGATCTCATTATGGTTTTAATTGATATCTATCTTCCTGATAACCTATAATGTCTATCACCTTTTTATGGGTTTATTGGATAATCCTTTAGTCTTGAGAAAAATCTGTTCAAATCTTTTCTTCCTTTTTAACTGGGATATTTTCTAAATGTATTTATTAATTATAGAACTTTATGTATTCTAGAAATCTATCATCCATCTATTAGCTATCTATCATCTATCATTAATATTTTCTCATGGTCTGTAGCTTATTTTTTTTTCACTTTTTAATGGTATCTTAATGAGCAGAAGATTTTAATTTTGATGAAATTAAACTTCTTTTTTCTCCCTATTAGTGCTTTTGGTATTCTGACTAAAAAAATGGTTGGCTATCCCAGTCATGATGATATTCTTTTCGTTTTTTTTTTTTTTTTTTTTTTTTAGAAGCTTTAGGCTTATTTTTTGGTATTTAGATCTATAATCATCCCAAAATAATTTCTTTCATGCTATTATGTAAGATACTAACATTAGTTTTATTCTATACAGAGGTACATTTGTTCCAGCACCATTTGCTGTTATAGCACTATTGCTAGTTTTGCAATGAATTACATTGAATTTTGTTGAAGATCAATTGATTATATGTAGATGAGTCTATTCACGGATGCTATTCTTTTTCATTGATCTATTTGCTTTTCCTTGTGCCAAAACACTATCTTAATTACTGCAACTTTACAAATTTTAAAATCTGAAAAGAAATCTGTTAGGGTTTTGATTGATATTATGTATAATCTGTAGAGTAATTTAGAAATAGGAATATCTTATCAATAATGAATTATTCGGTCTTTGCATGTGGTGTATTTCTCCACTTATTTAGGTCTTTTAAAATTTCAGCAATGGTTTTGTAATTTACAAACATGGAGAACTTGCATATATTTTCAAAATTTTATTCTTAGATACCTGAAGCATTTAATGCTATTATAAATGCCTTTAAATTTTTTCCATTTTCCAATTTATTTTTGTAACTAGGGTACAGAAGAAATACAATGGGGCAGGTGCAGTAGTTCACGCCTGTAATTCCCATGTTTTGGGAGGCTGAAGAGGGAGGATCATTTGAGGCAGGAGTTTGAGATCAGCCTGGGTAACATAGCTAGACCCCATCTCTACAGAAAAATGTCCAATTGATTTTCATATATTGCCATTGTATCCCATGACTTTACTAAATTCACTCCGTAATCCTGGTAGTCCTAGGAGTTTGTTGTTTCCTTTAGAGTTTCGACATATATAGTTATACTGTTTGCAAAAAGCTACTTTTATTTCTCCCTCATCAATCTTGATACCTTTCATTTTTGGTTTTATATAATTCTTCTTTCCTGGTATGTGTATTTAAAGCTATCACTTTTCCTCTAAATACTGCTTCAGCTAATCCCATAAATTTTGATATGTTCCAATTTCATTATTATTCAATAGAAAATATTTTATAAATTTTTTGTCATTTCTTCTTTGACCCAAAGCTTATTTAGAAGTATATGGCTTAATTTCTAAATAATTGAGGATTTTCTAGTCATCATTTTATTATTATTCTAATTGAATACCATTTTGAAGAGAGAATATATTCTGGGAGTTTCAGTTACATATTTACGTTAGTTCTTTTGCTATTAACCCATGTGTTTTTGACACTATGTTCAATATTTTAATTTTTTTTCCTTTTGTACTTAACTTTGGTTATTTTCTGTTGGGTTCCTGATTCTTCATGTTCCTCATCCTCTTTTGCTTCTAGTCTTGTAACCAGGTTTTTGGGGTACTGGGGAGGCACAGCTCTTGAGAGGGCAGAGACCAAGAACCCAATAACCTAATGCTGTAGTTTCTTGGTCTCCACCTTCTCAAGAATGACAGAGGAGACCACAGCAGGTGCTGTACGCCAGTAAAAATAAATACCTGACCTCAGAGTTTTTGCAGAAAGTGATTTTATTTAGGTAGAAAAAAGAGGAAAAAAGAAAGGAGAAGAGAGTAAACTTCCAGGAGGAGTGTGGAAGGGGACTCCAGAGGGGAAATCCGAGAGAGAGAAAGACGGCTTCCACCAAGGGAGTGCTTGTGGAAGGGGACACAAATATGGAGTCCAAAGTGTTGTGGAAGAAGAGGACTTTTAACTTGGGAGGAACCCCCACCTTCTCTAAGACCCCGGGCCAATGAAAGGAGTTCCTTAGAACTTCGCTGGAGTGATTGACTTTTGACCCTTTCCTGCGCCTGTGAAAATTTAAACAGAGACCGTTAAATCTCCCAGATGGAGAGACGGGAGGGCGGCATGACACTGGCAAGTTCTTGCCCTTAAAACTACGCCCCCTTGTGGACCTGAAAAGAGATCAAATTCCCTCAGTCTGTTCTCAAGTTTATTCATTTAATTCTTTGTTTTAGACAAATTTTTCTATTCTGTAATTTCTTTTTGGGTCTTCTTTAGAGCTTCAGTTTCTTTAATAAAATTCTTCTCTGTTCACCCATTATGTCCAACTTTACTTCTAAATCCTTTAACATATTTAAGATATTGATTTTAGAGAACTCACCTACTGACTGCAATATCCGGTCGTCAGCGGGTCTGCCTCTATTGACTATTTTCTTTTTTAAATTATGGTCATATTTTCATTCTACTTTACGTGTCTCATCATTGTATGTGTATATGTCAGACATTTTAAATGACAGCCCAACAGAGACTAGATTCTATGTTTTTGTTTTATTTTTCCTAGAGAGAACTTTCCCTTTCCTCAGTCCAAAAGCCTGGGAAAGAGATTTTTATCCATATCCTATCATGGAGTTTAGCAGAGCTGAGACTGGGACAAAACATTAGTTAATTTCAGTTTACTTCTTGCCAGTGAGATTATGGATTTCTCTTGGCCTTTCAGTCTAACCCCCAACTTCTTGTTTCACATCTGTCTGGAGGGCTAACCTTTTCGGTCCTTTCAAGATTAGAACTAGAAGGGTATTTGGTATGGTTCTAGTGAGTTTAATTTTACTTCTGGATTCAACTTCAGAAATGTTCTGGAACATAAGCAGCCTGAGGGATGGGGAGCTCTCCCTCTACTTTCCAGCTCTGCCACTGATTCCACAAAATTCCCATGAGGGAGAATTGTTGTTCAGAGAGATTTATTTTTGTGTTTGGGAATTTTTCAGATTCTAGTATGTCACGTTAGTCTACACTATTGTCAAAGGTTTGTCTGATTTCTCCTCATTCCAGCAAACATTCCCCCCATGTCAGGGCTGTTCTTCCTCTTGCCTGGAGTCAAGTGAGGCAACTTGCCCCGAGGATAAAGAGTCACCACTTTTTGCTCTTCTTTGAAGGGCATTCTCATTTCTGGAATTTGTTTATTTAAACTTTTTATGTGTGTATCTATTGCTGTTTGATGACTTTAAAGAAATATATAATTTTTAGTTTATTGTTTTCTTTTTTTATGGTGAAAGTGACAATGTTTGTCTTTCTATATTTTAGCCAGAAAGATAACTTCCATAGTTTCTTAGAATTTTGTCTTAGATTAGCTCTGGGAGGCAAGTGTGAGGCCTCAGAGCAACATAAAATATTCAAAACTCTGTCTTTAGACTTATTTAGACTTAGAATGCCAGTTGCCTGAGTCATGAGCAGTATTTGGCCTTGTGAAGTATTGCAGTTGTTTAACCACCACCCCCCACCACAACAGTTACTTTTACTGCATACGCCTATTCCATATACCCTTTTCTTCAAATCCAGGTTAAGTCATGATCATTTTTACTTTGATCCATCTCCACAGGCACCGTCCTGATCTAAACTCCCATTATTGCCAAGTAACAGCAGTAGCTTATTCCTGACATACTGTGAGTTTCCCTGTAACCCCTCTCAGCTCTGTATAATCCAGTCCCCACACTACATCCAGACTGAGGGTTACAAAACTATAATCCTGATCATGTCACCTTCCTGCTTACAAACTCAGTGGCTTCCCATTGTTTATAAGGTGCAGACAAAACTCAACATGTGTGTGTTCTTAAGCCCCATCTTGCATCTAGCTCAAGTTAACAATGTTCTGTTAGTTTTCTTTTAATCCCTACACTCTTTGCTTTCTCCTGCCATATAGTCTTTGCACATGCTGTTCCCTCTACCTGGAATATCATTTCTTCTTCTCTTTACCTAAAGAATGTCCCAATCCCCTTTCAAACCTCACCTATGCCTCATGTCTTAGCTAGGGAGATCAGGATCACGTCTCTATTTCAGATCCTCCTATCTGGTTTTTTCCCATTTGTAGTCACTTGACCCAGTGATGAATTTTGTATTATTTGTAAGATTATCTAATTAATGGCAATCTCTTCCATGAGACTAGAAACTCCAGTGAGAGCACAGAAAAATCTGTGTCTTCTGGATCATCACTTCATCCCAAATGCCTACAACAGTAACTGGCATTTAATAAAATGGATGGAGTGACTTAATAAACAAATTAATGAATTTGGAAAAAGACAAATGTATTTCATTTCTTTAACCTGGGATCTAGCATTTAGATAGTTCCTCCGTGCATCGCATTCATTCTAACTATCTGTCTTTCCATCTTTATCATCATTTATTTATTTGATTTTCTAAAATCTATAGAAGAAGTCCCATGGATCTTAAATCTTATCTAAGGAGTTTGTTTTAAATGAGAGTTAACACATAAGGCTATATACTAAGTAGGAAATTTGTCTACTTTTAAACTCTGAGAGTTCACCATAGCAAAGGAATATGTTTCATAGAGCAATAAAGGACTTCCCTAATTCTTTCTCTGCTGGTTGCATTGATATGTTTCTTTCTCTTGACCTAGATAACTAGACTGGATGAGAATTGAACATTTGCCAATTAATTAGCAACTTAAATCACTTGTGAAAATGGCTGTAAAAAAATCAATTCAAGCTGATATAGCTGACTTTTCAGATATCATGTAAACTAAGTGGTGTTTTCCTTTTCTGCGGTGGTGTCCAAGGACTTAAGATTATTAAAGACCTCCCCCATAGAGTTCTTCAAAGACTAGGTCTAGTTACCTAAGCTAGTCTTAAATTATCTCCAGGTTTCCAATTCCATTTCTCATCAGTCTTTTGATCCAGTGTGCAATTACTGGCATTGAAAATGGCGGAATTGTAAAAGAAGCATCTCTCCTTCAAAAGTCAAGAAGATTGAATTTCACGCTCACATGGGATAAATTTTAATGTTTTGCTTCCTAATAATTCTTTGGCATAACATCTCAAATGCTACTGGGACCCCCTAGATGACTCAGGTCGAGACTCACAAGTGTCTCGATCAGTGGCCTTGCCCTAGCACTTTAAATCTCAGGGACAGCACATGTGGCCACACCTTCTCTCCATAGGTTTGAGATCTCTGCTGACGCCTCTTCTTACTCATAGTAAAGGTATTGCTCGAGCAAAAGCAAGAAGACATAATTATACTGTCTCCTGACAGGAAGGAAGAGTCAGCTGCACCCCACCATATCTTCCTCTTCTTTTTTTTTTTTAAGAACAAGTAAATAAGTTCAAGAAAGACAGATTGTATCTTTAATATTTAATTTTCTTGACATTTTAATATGATTAACTGGAGTTGAGCCAATCTGGAATGGCTTAAAATGTCAAGAAATGCCTGTTTGTGGTTAGTGTAAGTGTGTGTGTGTGTGTGTGTGTGTGTGTGCATGTGCACACATGAATGCATGTTACATATGTTGTAAAAGAGAATAATAACTCTGTGCTAGAACATGTTTCCAAAGAACACAGGTCTTTTTTTATATATACTTTAAGTTCTGGGCTACATGTGCAGAGCGTGGAGGTTTGTTACATTGGTATACACCTGCCATGGTGGTTTGCTGCATCTATCCCCACTTCATCTACATTAGGTATTTCTCCTAATGTTACTCCTTCCCAATCCCCCCACTCCTGTATCCCTACCGTAGCCCCCCAACCCCTTGACAGGCCTCAGTGTGTGACATTCCCTTCCCTGGGTCCATGAGAACACATGTCTTAAGAAAATGGAATTTTTTTTTTGATAGACTACTAATTCCTAAGCATTTCCCCTCTTTTTAACATCTCTCTCTTCTACATTTGTGTAAACATGTGTGTTTTAGAGCATATTTCTTGTTCAAGAAACCATGAACAAAAATTTTAATATTTTTTAAATTTATAATTCTTAAGGAACATTATTAGTATGGTTTTTATTCACTGTATATGAAATCCTCAGCCCTGCATAGACAGAAAGACAATATAATTTCTTCATATTCACTAATACCACAATTTTTTGAGCACCTAATATGTTCAAAATATTATATTAGGTGCTATTCATTATCTGTTAACATGGAGAAAAAATTATAATTTTAGTTGAAAAATACCACTGGCCTCCTTTTCTCTCTGTCCCTCGTATCTTGATTACTTAGGTTAGGCCTTCAATGAAGGAGAGATTTTTGTGCCTTATGATATTCCACAGGTAATAATAAAAGTAAAGTGTTAACAGTTACTTGGGATTATGTTCACTGTACTAAGTGCTTTACATATATATCTCATTTAATTCTCACGGCAGCATTATGAGGACATAGCTATTCTTATTCTCACTTTATAAATGAAGCAACAGAGGCAGAGAGATCAGGAAACTTGTCCAAGTTTCTATGGCTAGTAAATGACTGAGCTGAGACTGGACAGGCTGAAGAACCACCAGATGATATCTCTAGAGCTTGGTGATGAGACCTCATTTGTGCAGCACTAACATGAGAAACAGAAAAGAAATGACCCCTGGTACCTTTAAGGGCAAGGAACCAAGGCATCTTATGAAGTCACAAGTTCATTCTGCTTATTCCAGAAATGTTTATCTGAACCCCTTAGAAAGCAGAGAGGTAAAATTAAACAGGCTGATCAATAGAAGAAAACAAACGTTCTGGGAACAGACCCACACATTGATCTTTATTTAGTATGTCATAAAGGTAATGTCTCAAGAAGAGAAATGATAGGTCAAGTCAGTAAATAGTAGTAATAGCAATGTTTAACATCTGCTATACTCTGGACATTTTATTAAATTTTTTTTTAACTTTTAAGTTTAGGGGTACATGTGCACATTTGTTATGTAAGTACGCTTGTGTCATGGGGGTTTGTTGTACAGATTATTTTGTCACCCAGGCATTAAGCCTAGTACTCATTAGTTATTTTTCCTGATCCTCTCCCTCCTCCCACCCTCCATCCTCAGGTAGGCCACAGTGTGTGGTATTCCCTTCTATGTGTCCATATGTTCCATCACTTAGCTTCTACTTATAAGTGAGAACATGCAGTATTTGGGGTTCCGTTCCTGTGTTAGTTTGCCAAGGATAATGGCCTCTAGCTCTATCCATGTTCCTGCAAAGGACATGATCTCATTCTTTTTTTATGGCTGCATAGTATTTCATGGTGTATATGTACCACAATCCAGTCTATCATTGGTGGGTATTTAGGTGGATTCCACATCTTTGCTATCGTGAATAATGCTGCAATGGACATATGTGTGGATGTGTCTTTAATAATAAAATAATTTATATTCCTTTGGATATGTACCCAGTAATGAGATTGCTGTGTCAAATGGTATTTCTGTTTTTAGGTCTTTGAGAAATAGCCACCCTGTCTTCTACAATGGTTGAACTAATTTACTCTCCCACCAACAGTGTAAAAACATTCCTTTTTCTCTACAACCTCGCCAACATCTGTTTTTTTGTTATTTTACTTTTAATAATAGCCATTCTGGCTAGTGTGAGGTGGTATCTCATGGTGATTTTGATTTGCATTTCTCTAATAATCAGTGATGTTGAGCTTTTTTTTCCATATAATTGTTGGCCACATATGTCTTCTTTTGAAAAGTGTCTGTTCATGTCCTTTTCCCACTTTTTTAATGGGTTTTTTTGTTTTGTTTTGTTTTGTTTTTCCTGTATATTTGTTTTGTTCCTTATAGATGCTGAATATTCGACCTGTCTCAGATGCATAGTTTGCAAAAATTTTATCCCATTCTATAAGTTGTCTGTTCATGCTGTTGATAGTTTCTTTTGCTGTGCAGATCTGCTTTAGTTTATTTGGATCTCATTTGTCAAATTTTGCTTTTGTTGCGATTGCTTTTGACATTTTTTGTCATGAAATCTTTGCCTGTCTCTATGTCCAGGATGGTAATGCCTAAGTTGTCTTCCAGGGTTTTTAATTTTAGGTTTTACATTCAAGTCTTTAATCCATCTTGAGTTAATTTTTGTATATGGTATGAAGAAGAGGTCCAATTTCAGTCTTCTACATATGGCTAGCCAGTTATCCCAGCACCATTTATTGAATAGGGAATCCTTTTCTCATTGCTTGTTTTTGTCAGGTTTGTTGACAATCAGATAGTTATATCTGTGTGGCCTTATTTCTGGGTTCTTTATTCTGTTCGATTGGTCTATGTGTCTGTTCTTGTATCAGTACCATGCTGTTTTGGTTATTGTAGCCAGGTAGTATACTTTGAAGTCAGGTAATGTCTGTGTGTGTTTATTAACAAAGCTGTGATGCCTTCAGCTTTGTTCTTTTTGACTAGGATTGCCATGCCAATTCGGGCTTTTTTGTTGTTGTTGTTCCATATGAACTTTAAAATAGTTTTTTCTAGTTCTGTGAAGAATGTCAATGATAGTTTAATAGGAATAGCACTGAATCTATAAATTTCTTTAGGCAGTATGACCATTTTAATGATATTGATTTTTCCTATCCATGAGCATGGAATGTTTTTCCATTTGTTTGTGTCATCTCTGGTTTCTTTGAGCAATGGCTTGTAATTTACCTTGTAGAGAACTTTTGCCTTCCTGGTTAGCTGTATTCCCAGGTATTTTACTCTTTTTGTGGCAATTGTGAATGGGACTGCGTTCCTGATTTGGCTCGTGGCTTGACTATTGTTAGTGTATAGGAATGTTAGTGATTTTTGCACACTGATTTTGTATCCTGAGACTTTGCTGAACTTGTTTATCAGCTTAAGAAGCTTTTGGGATGAGAGTATGTGGTTTTATAGATATAGGATCATATCATCTGCAAATAGGGATAGTTTGACTTCCTCTCTTTCTATGTGGATGTCCCTTATTTCTTTCTCCTGCATCCTTATCTTGTACCCATTTTCAAGGAAAATGCTTTATTCTTTATGTGCTTTAACACCTTTCACCCTCAAAGCCATCCTACATTGTAGGTACCATTATTTTCATCCCCCTTTTTTAAGATAAGACATGAAAGTGAGGGCTAACTTTCAAAAGTACAAATCAACCAGTTCTGGCCCCAGAGCAAGGAATCTTAACCACCAGGCTATATGAAATGTATATCAGAAATCTTACTTAGTCACTTAGTAAAAAGTAGTTATAGCCTAACCTCATGTCTTTTTAAAAAATTCTAGATAACTGGAGGGTTTAAAAATAAAATATAAAACAATATACTAAAAGAAAACTATTGAAATAATTGAGATGGGAAGGTTATTTCTAAAAAGAACATTTAAGATAGCAATCCAAAAAGAAATACTTTGATTTGATAAAATTTAGAATGTCTGTATAGAAAAACAACAAAAAAAGGACAAATGAAATCAAATGGAAAATGACAAATGAGAAAAACATAATGACACATGACAAACAAAATTTTACTATCTTCAGTATGTAAAGATGTATAGTCACTTAAGGAATGAGCCAGAGATAGAAACAGATGACTAAATAGTATAATTGATTTAAAAGTTAAATATCAGCTGGGAGTGGTGGCTCATGCTTGTAATCCCAGCACTCTGTAAGACTGAGGTGCATGGAATGTTTGAGCCCAGGAGTTCAAGACCTGGGCAATATTGCTAAACTCTGTCTCTACTAAAAAATACAAAAATTAGCTGGATGTGATGATGTGCATGTGTAGTCCCAGCTACTCCAGAGGCTGAGGTTGGAAGGATTGCTTGAGTCCAAAATGTAGAGGTTGCAGTGTGTCAAGATCATGCCACTGCACTCCAGCCTGGGTGACAGACTGAGACCCTGTCTCAAAAAAGAAAAAAAAAAATTAAATACTAGTGGATAACTGATTTGAGAATAATTTTACATTTGCTAGTGCTCAAAAAGATATATATATTTAAGCAATGAGAAATTATTTTTTCCTATTGAACTGGTGAATTATCTTATTTCTTGGTGTGATAGGTTATGAGAAACTGGCATTACTATATACTGCTGCTGAAAGTATTACTTCTTACAAGGGCAATTTGGCCAGATGTGTAAAAACCTTAAATTGTGTATATTTTTAGGAATTTGCTCTAAGATCATCTTATATACAAGAATACATATGCAATTGTGTCAGTTGAAGTATTGTTTCTAATAGTGAAAAGGGGCAAAAAAAAAAAAAAAAAAAAAAACTAGTAAGAAGGAGATAGTGAAATAAAGGAAGCCAAAAGATATTTGCACTGAAATCTATGCATCAAAATTGGGATATGCTTTATGTGTCGTTTCATAGTCATATTTTTTTTTAACAATGATAAACATGGATCCATGTTCTGATGAACATCTATTGTTGGGTTACCACATCAATTTTGCATAATTCTTGGCAGTGACATCCTACATCTCTTTTGGGAAATCACCACTTCTTCGTGTGGTTTAGGTGGAATTGACATTTACCCACCTCCAGTGATGGAAGCTGTTTGATTTAGGCAAATAATCCTATAATATCCTCCTGGCCACAGTGATAGGTGCAGAAGTGGACACATCATGTGAGAATCCTCCTATCAGGGTGTACTTCATGACTTTTGCTGGGAACTGCTGGGACAAAGACTATCTTGCTTCTTTTATGAATGCTAATGTGGGAGTAATTAGTTTCAAAGCCATTGGCAGACATATTTGGATCATAAGATGCGAGCTTGAGAAAGAAGCTAATGGCGCTAAGCAGTAGAGCTGGAAAACAGTGAGAAAGAAACCAGGTCCTCTTCACACCCTTGAGTCCTGAATAAAGCCTGGTCTGAAGCAAATATTATACACCATCTCAGACTCTTCAGTATATGAACCAAATAAATGCTCTTCTCCTTCCCACTTTTCAAAAGCTAGTTTGGATAGGGATTTCTGTTTCATGCAATTGAAAGCATCCTAACAGATACACATTTCTCTGTCTTGACATATAATACATATACATTCGGAACACACTGATTCAATTCTGACTAAAAAGCAAATGGCTTAGGATTAAAATATGAATTCTGCTGAAGCAGAGGCTACAGCCAGATATCACAAACATTGAAAGAACTGCTGAAGTATATGATTAAATCTGAAATTCTATGCAAGTGTTTAAATTATGATTATGATTTGTTAATAGTCAAATTTTAAAGTGTTGTCATTATAACATAGGAACAAAACAGTAGTTTCTCAGAGCTGTCAACTGCTAGACAGCTTTTGCAGCCACCCTTCTGCACATCTCCATACTAAAGAGAGGGTCACTTTCAATTGGCACATTTAATAATGTCACCAACCATTTGTGTACAAGAGACTATAATTCAGAAAAAGTTTTCAATAGTGTGTTTTCTAAAAGAAACTTCATATTTAAGATTCATAGTTGTAGCAAATCTCAAAACTCCTTTGACTGCCAGAAATAAGTGGTAGCTATAGCAATAATTTCAATGAGCTTTTCATTTAAAATGATAGCTTCTATAAAGAATTGTCTTTGTAGAGAGTTCTTATGAAGTCTATAATTTTGAAATTATATTAGTAAAAACAAATTGTGTCACATGTGCCAATTTTTATCTAACAATTCAGTCTATGATTTATATTCTTTATATTTCTTATGATTTCTGGATAAAAGATGGTTTATTATGAATGTAATGGTCCATAATTTGGTAATTTTTTTTCTCTTGGTGAGATTTTAAGGTAGTCAAGTTTAAACAATAATTTTAATTTACCCTTGAAAAAGGTAAAAAATTCCCAAAAAAGAAATTTTTCTTAAAAAACTCATGGCCAATAATGAGAACACATGGACACAGGGAGGGGAGCATCACACACTGGGGTCTGTTGGGGGGAACAGGTGAGGGACAATGAGGAGTAGGGAGGTTGGGGAGGGATAACATGAGGAGAAATGCTGGATATAGTTGACAGGGAGATGGAGGCAGCAAACCACATTGCCATATGTATACCTATGCAACAATCCTGCATGTTTTGCACATGTAGCCCAGAACCTAAAGTGCAATAACATATATATTTAAAAAAAAAAACTCATGGCCAAGGAGAATTAAATAACTAAATATGAGTCTTATATTATTATTTAATGTTTTTATACATACATTTGATTCAAAAAGATATCATGATCTTCCAAAGTTATCTAGCTAATTCTTTCTCTATTAACATTTGTATTAATTCATTATTAATATAGTATTAATAATTTAATATTGGTAAACTCTTCCCTTTTATTTAACCTTTTGAAAACTTAAAACATTTTAGTACATAAAATTAATAACTTTGGTAATCATTTAAAATTATAGCATTTTACGCTCAAATATATATACTTGGAATATTTCTACTCAAATTGTTAGAATTCAAATATAAAAAGCACATAAAAAGGTTTTCACTTCAGGTTACATCTAAAATGGCTTATGTATATTTTTAGATGAGTATTCAGATAGCATCTTGAAATCTGATTATGGCTTGTTCATGTTACCGATATTATTGCTGGTTAGATGTGATGGTGATCTGTTCCACCCGCGCAATCACTGGACAGGTTCAAGGTTGCCAAATGGTGATGAAGTTGGCATTCGGCTATTCAGCTCTTATGCTTGCCAAGGCCAGAGATGAAACCAAAGAGCAGATTTTGGACAAACACAGAGGCCAACGTCCAAAGTCAGTGTGTCACTTATGCATCATTCTTAGCAGCTAAATCTTAGGACTGGAGCAGCAGTTAGTTAGCCGATCTCCCAGAGAAAAATGTCTGAAAACACATGCCCTGGCATAACTCACCTCCAGGAGGTGAAATTACAGGTAATTTTTTCTCATTGGGCTTATCAATATTTTTCATGTTTTTCTATAATAAACACGCAATCCTTGGGCAATGAAGAAAAAACAGGAAAGTTTAAATTGTCTATAATTTACGATGAATAATGACAACAAAAAACAAATTTATAAAAAAATCACATTAAAAAATAAAAATCCTCAGAGAAGTACCCTGGGTCATCCCCTTTGGTGAGACCTTGCCAGGCCTTCTGCGAATCAGGAAGTTTTCCCAAGATGTATCCTCAATTCCTCTTGTTGGTAGTTATGCCCTTTCATCAAAGGAGACAGGACAGCTGCTAATCCTCGACTAAATCTACCTCCAGGTCAGTATTTACTTCCTTCCCTCTGTCTTCTCATTTTTAAGTCAAACAAACTTTCCTTGTAGTGTCCATTCACCACACCCTCATTCTGAACAATTATAGAATTAAGGGGAAAGGAGCAAAGTCCTCCTTCAAGAAGTGCTCATATGCTGTTTGATTGCTTCAAGCCTCATTGGCAGAATAATTACAAAAAAAAAAAAAAAAGCTTATTAGTTGGAGATAGGCCCTGAAGCCCCAATCTACAGGGGAATCCTAGAACCTGGCAAATAAATAGCACCAGAATGGTTAGTACTACTCAATCTACTCTACACTGGAAAGCTCAGAGGTAGAAAAATCACTGGAGGAAAAAAGCCTGCTACACACACACACACACACACACACACACACACACACACACACACACAATTTTCCATATATATTCTTTTCCATATTCCCTGCCAAAAAATGCAGGAAAAGTCACTGCCAAATTGTGTTAGGCTGCTCACTGGAAGGAAGCACAGCCTTTCTTGGGGTGGAAGCAGACAGGGGACGAGGCTCTTAGGGTCTGGCAAATCTTTCCAGTTAAGGCAGTTAGTTATTCAAGGTCTGATCCAGGCAGTGCAAGTTCAAATTCTGGCCATGTTTGTATAGTTTAAAAAGGCAAAGCAAAAATTTTTTAAAGTTTACAATGAAAGGTGATCAACTCCTTGTTTTCCAAAATTGTTCCCAGTGAGTGTGGACCTGAGCTTTGAGCATGCAGTTGGGCTTCAGGAAATAATTGTGGAGATGTTGCTGGATCAGTTCTGCAAGGCAGTTGCCAGCAGAGGAGTCTTTGTGATGACCTCTAGGTACATACAACTTGGAAGAAACTTAATAAATATCTTCTGTGTACACCTCTGTTTAGTCCCTAACCCTATGGAGACAGGTCAAAGTTTGGGCAGCACATAGGGGGCTGACCACAGATATGGTGTTGCTATGTTCCTGGCTTACCTCATAAATGGATAAAATAATGAAGTAAACAACTACTTGAATCAGTTACCCCATAACTTTGAAAGTACATTGAATTATGACAATACACAATATTATGCTTCTGCTGATGGGGTTATAGAATGGCTGTGGATTGAAATCAAAGTTATAACTTTATTTGAGGCATTAAGAGTAAATAATTTTAATTGGAAAACTTCGAAGCACAAATACTATCCAGTGAATTTGCTTGGCATACACACTCAGTAACTTTAGACCAAGATCCTTTCCTTCTTCGAAATTGGAATTAGAAAACTTTGGGCACAATTTAAAAGAACTCATTCTTTCCAGCTCTTTGGTACATTGTTATTTTTCTTAATTTATGGGAGGAGTATAGAGTGTATTAATTTAAAGCTGCAATTGACTAGATGTAAGCCAGCTGTCAGATCTTGGAAAAAGGTCACATCCAAAGCACTCTCCTTTGCTTTAAGCTTTACACTGGATCCAGAAGCATGTAGGAGTGGGAAGGAAGATGGATCCACTTAAATCATCAAAGTCTGAGCACCATTCTGCTCAAAATGTTTTAGCCAAATGAACGTATCAGGTTGTCATTGGCCAGTGGGTTTGGTCCCAAGATGGGCTATGCCCAAAGATGGGGCTATGCCACACCAATGGCTGTTAGACCAAAACACAGTGAGATTATGTTTAGGAACTGAGCTCCTGATGCCCTCAAGCCAGCTTTGAAATGGCTCTGTGGTAACTGCTGTTGCCTAGGGTCCTTAGCTTATTAATGTTACCAGGGTTGAGCTCGACAAATCTCTGTGCCTTTGCCAAGAGCAAGACGGTTGCTACGGGCGAGGCAGCCCGAGGAGAGGCTCCCAGCTTCTGCAGAATCTTCCAAGGGAAGGCTGATTAGAGTCGACATACCATTGTCTTCTAGAAACCTAACAAAATGCACATTTTTTTCCAGTAAGTGAGACAACCGTAGAATCCACATGTCATAGATGTTCAAAAAGGGATCTCACACAAACAGGAGAGTAAATTCATAACTAATAGCCCTTTGGGGGGGAAGTGTATTTTCAATTACTGTACTCATATGGTCTTTCACTTAATCTTGGACACTGCTGTTGGAACTGGGCTAGATGCCAGTTCTCAAAATAGCATAAATGGGAAATATTTAGGCAAGCCTTGTGATATACACTAGGTGTGTTTGGTTATTGTAACACATTTTCCTTTAGTGCTTTCAAAGTACTCATGATGGATTATGGGGTTTGAGATGATTATAGTAGGTGTCACTTCCCTTATATGACATAGCTGGGCTAGAGGTCATAGGAATCGGAACTCACTACTAGAAAAATCAGGTTATATATGACTTATTTGGGGATTGTGTTAAAAAATAACAAAACCTTTAAGTGGCCTAGAACACATAAACATTTACTTCATCTGTAAAATAGGGAGGGTTGAGCTTTAAAATTATTTGCAGCTTTAGTATTGTATGACAGATAATGTTCAGCCTGTAAATTTTAGAATATCTGTGAAACAGGGAAAATAATGATCACTACCTTGGGTATCAACCTCAGCATTGACATGAGGATTAGATGAATTAACATATGAAAATTGTCTATACCTGGTGCCTGTCTCAGTAAGCATTAGAGACTGTGATTGCTGTTTTTACTGGTATGCATTTTGAGACCTCCTCAAAACCAACACTACAGATCCTGCACTGCACACTCTATCTGCAGTGTTTTACATAGAGCCTGATAGAAAGTCTACATTTCTTTTGATAATGTTGCCATTGCTCAATTATCTCTGATTTGTCTCTAAATGAAGATAGAATTAAATCAGCTGAGAAGGGGTATATGAAATACTTTGTAAATAAAAGAGGGCAATTCAAATACAACCAAAAGTTTTGGGTTGACTGTTGCTAGCACAGATGCCCCCACATCGAAATCTCCCCAATATTCACTTGTTATAAAATGTAGGTTTTATTATTCAGGTATGGTGAGGCCAACAAATCAGGAGACAAATGCCATTGAAAAGATAGTTTGTGGCCGGGTACAGTGGCTCAAGCCTGTAATCTCAGCACTTAGGGAGGCTGAGGTGGGCATATCACCTGAGGTCAGTAGTTCAAGACTAGCCTGGCCAACGTGGTGAAACCCCATCTGTAATAAAAATACAAAAATTAGCTGGGCTTGCTGGCAGGCGCCTGTAATCCCAGCTACTTAAGAGGTTGAGGCAGGAGAATTGCTTGAACCTGGGAGGCAGAGGTTGGAGTGAGCCAAGATCATGCCATTGCACTCTAGTCTGGATGACAATAGTGAGACTCTGTCTCAAAAAATAAAAGTAAACATAGCTGTTACAGTTCCAAGAGGAGGGGCACACCATGCCAATCAGGGTGGCATGGGGTAGAAGGGACAGGGGAAAGCATGGGTCAGAGCCTCTTCTGTGTTTTCTTTTTTTCTGGAAGAAATGAGCAAGGCAGGGTAAGCAGACTAGGTGGATTCAGGATTTGCTAGCTTGAATGATTTCTGTGTGCTCTGAGGTATAAGGCCTGCCCCTAGCTGCTTAGTATCAGGCCTGGGGTGATCAGGGCAGAGGACAGGTGTGACCTGCCAGAGCTCAGTAAAGGAGGTGGTTGGTGGGTGTGGGCTCTGGATTGGTTGGTTTGCGTGTGAGACATGCCCTCACTGGGGAGTCATCTGCTTTCTCCAGGAATTAGCTACCTCTGGGAGAAGCCGTCTCTCCAGGATTAGAATGCAGAAAATTAGAAAATATAGTTAATGGGCTATTTCATATTTATAGCATATATATATATTTAATATAGAGATGGGGTTTTGCCATGTTGCCCACACTGAACTTGAACTCTGAAGCTCAAGTGACCCTCCTGCCTTGGCCTCCCAAAGTGCTTAGATTACAGGCATGAGCCACCATGCCCAGCCAGCTTCTTTAAATTTTTTTTTCCTTTGGTTTGTTACCTAAAGAACTGAAACATTTAGCTGGGGTAAAAGGCATGTGTCCTTACTAGTCCCCTGGGCTGATTTTAGGCTCTTTGTGCATAAAGGGATGAGTAGCAGAATCAGGTGAAATCTTTCTTATCTAGTCACAAGAGATACTTACAGGCAGGCCGGAGTGAAAACCGTGACATGCAGTTAGGGAGGAAACTACCCTCCCCTGTCATGTCCCCTGGCCTCTCTATATGGCTTGGCCCCATTCGGCTTCAAGAGGAATTAGAAAATCTGGAGCATCGTCAAGTGGCCGTTGTGGCACAGCTGGGCTTTGAGGATCCCAGGATGGGCAGTGGGAGCCATGCAACTTCTTCAGTGGCCTTGCAGGCAGGTGTGAAGAAGTGAGAGCTAAGGTGAAGTGCAAACAAGACAGCCACATGTGAGGAATCTCTTTGGGGACTCCCAGGGACTCACAGAGCTGTACTTGAAGCCCCTGACTATGCCTCTGAACAAGTAGACGTTTAAGCCACACAATAGGAGATGGCATTATTTTATTTCAGGATCCCTTTCACTCATTTGATAGTTAACCAATATTTGTCTATGGCCATACCACTTTGAAAGTGCCTGATTTCATCTGATAGTTAACCAATATTCCCTGAGCTCTTTTTATTAGTTACACAAGAAAATTCAGCTTACTTATTTAATAGCCACTTGTAGCTTTTGCCTTGAACACATATGTATTAGATTGACCAGTCCTCTTTTTACCCAGATCTGGTGCTGTTGTCTAAATCTGCTGAGATAGACACCAAGATGGGATTAGATGTGCAAAGAAAAGCAGGAAGCAAGAAAGGTGAGAAGAGACTGTATTGCAGATCTGGCATCTGTGGAAGGAGAGAGGGAAGGAAGGAAGGCTGAGTGGGATGACTCTCAGACTGCAACACAGTTCCAAGAAATGTTCAGCCAAAGAGCCTTTGCATCCTATGTCTTGCTGGAAGGGGACTGTTTTCAGACCCCTCCATGCTCAGTCATTGGTTGGAAGCCACACTGTGGAAGTGTGGTGGATCCCAGCAGGCAGCAGATGGGGTCATCAGTCAATTATGCTCCAGCAGCAGGAGATCTGTATGGTGTATTTTCATTTGGTAACATCTGGCATCAAAATAATTTTGGCTGCTTCACACATCAAATTTAGGTTGAATATTTGAACATTTGCTACAATTGGGAATAATAGATAAATGCCTGGAAGAGGTCTCATGAAAGGAGTTAAATTTGAATTAGTATAAGTCTAGTGGGGCCACTGAGGATGGTTGGGCAGGTTGTGCACTACACAAGGGCATCTGCTAGACAGGGATAAGGTCTATCTCCAGTTTGCTCATTGGGCTGCCTCTGCCCAAAGAGGTTGTTTTTTATTTGCACAAATGTCAGCCCCAGGACCTGGTTCCTTTGCATTTATTCAATTGCAGGTACTATTGAGTGACTTGTAGAAAGAGGGGCATCTATATCCTCTTCATGGAAATTTATTAAAAAAACTTCTTCATTCACTAATAAGATCAAAGACCTAGGCACATCTATGAAAGAACCACCAGCCTCCACTCACTTCTTACTTCAGAGTTTTCTCCAGTCTGGTGGAACTTCTCCCCACCCCACAGCCCCCACTCCTACCTTGCAGTCCCTCTTCTGTTGGTTCCGTTTAGGGCTGTCCTGGTGTGCTATCCCTTCTGCACCAAAACTTACTTATGTGTGTCTCGTCCTCCACCATCCTGCTGGCTAGCTCTCCAGTAGGAAAAATTGTACCAAATAGCTCCACCTGGGGTGAAAGGTTGACCTCTCCCAAGGGAAGAAAAATAGATGATGTTTATCCAATGCACTTTGTACTACTGACTTCATCTGCAGAACAGTGGGGAAGAGGTATTTTCATCCTTTTTCAGTAGGAAACCAAGGCTCCCGGGGTTAAACAGCTCTGCTGGGGTCACACAGTTACTGAGTGACTGAGCCAGATTTCGAATCCAGGCCTTTTTTCTAAAGATTTCTTGCTCTTCACCGCTTTCAAGATTACTTCAGCTACAGTTTTCTCACACTGCCCCCTCTGTAAGTCTGGCAGTAGGGAAACTCCTCGAAAAGAGAAGGGATTTTGCTCAATGCTTCTTACATTATGCCACATAAGTCAGTGCTTTTCAAGACAGTTATTCACACAATATTTTTAAACCAACTTAATTGGTCATGGGCAGCATTTCAAACAATGAAAATACAATACAATGAAAAATGAAGGTTCTGATATAAGAATTAAAAAAGACAATGCAATAGAATAAATACCAGAGGGCACTGCATATGGAAAATGTGTTTCATGAAATTTTTGCTTCAGCTTAACGTAAGTACATATTTATGCATATATTTACTAATTTACATGCATATGTGTATTCATTTGTATGTGAGTACTGAGTTCTGTAAAACTGTACAAGCAATGTGCTTTCTTTTAAGATCCTGCTACTTGCTTTTTATTGAATCAGTACTTATTTTGACATGTTTTGTGTTTTATCTTTTTATGCTTCTTTTAAAAATTCTTATTTTTTCTCCTTCCTTGCCTTTTGTTGGATTAATAAAGCATTTGCTATTCTCCCCACACCACTACCTTTTCTCCAATTGGCTTCTGGTTTAGAAACTGTGTTGTATTTCTTACATTGTAATGGTTACTGATAAATTTTTAGATATACTGTATGTATATACACAGTCATGTATCACTTAACAACAGGGATATGTTTTGAGAAATGTCTCATTAGGTAATTTTATCATTGGACAAACATCACAGAGTTTACTCACACGACCCTGGATGGTATAGCCTACAACATACCTAGGCTATGTGGTACAGCTTGTTGCTCCTACACTACAAACCTAGCAATGTACTTTTAACTGTGGGTCAGAGTCCAGTGAGTTTGTCTCACATTGACATGGGTGCTGGATTAATTTGCTTCCTCGCTTATCTGGCCCTAGTGAAGCAGAGCTAAGTAGAGAGCTACATTGGCCTGAGCTCACTCCAGCTCTCTGCTTCCGGCCCTTGCCCTAACTTTTAGGAAAGGAGAGACCCTATAGTCAAAGTTGACCTTCCAGGGAATGTTCTTTTCCTTCTCTTTCCTTCTCTCCTCTTTAAGTACACCCTAAAGGCAGTATAGCCACTTAGGCCAGCCTGATCAGGTCTTACCCCTGGGGAATGGGTAGCCCATAAATTTATAGGGTAGAAAAAATGTGAAATAATTTCTTTTAGAAATACTGTATAATTTAAATATTAGTAGCCTTCACATGAGCTTTTCAGTAAATAGGAACAACTGAGATTCTAGTTAACAAGAAGAATTAGTTATATTAGAACACAAGATAACTTTGTCATTAAGACCAATCTGTGAGCAGTACTGTGAATTGCAAAGTGAATTTAAGAATATGTGTCCATGTAACCTTTGTCCTAACCATCAAAATTCCTTAGTTATGACTCCATCCGTAAGATTTTTTTTTTCTTGAGACAGTCTCACTTTGTTGCCCAGGCTGGAGTGCAGTGGCACAATCTTAGCTTACTGCAACCTCTGCCTCCCAGGTTCAAGTGATTCTCCTGCCTCAGCCTCCCCAAGTGGCTGGGATTACAAGTATGCGCCACCACACCTAGCTAATTTTTGTATGTTTTTTCGTAGAGACAGGGTTTTGCGATGTTGGCCAGGCTGATCTTGAACTCCTGACCTCAGGTGATCTGCCTGTGTTGTCCTCCCAAAGTGCTGGGATTACAGGGGTGAGCCACTGCCGCTGGCCCATAAGATATTGAAGACTATTGCTGCTGTGTTTGGTCATTGGTCAATAATCATGAAAGCTAACATTGGTTAGTACATAGTAACTTATCAAATGAAGACATATTGGTAAACTCTTTGACATAGATCAATACAAAGATAATCCTCCAACAACCCTAGAAGTTAGATTTTATTATTATCTCCATTTCTTTTCTGATGGGGAAATTGAGGTTAAGAACTCAGAGGTTAAGTAACTTGTTCATGATCATGTATTTAAGAGCGTACAGCAAGTTCTATTGGTTGCTGTGACAGATTGACTGTGAAAATGGCCTCAGTTCCTTCTCAGCTGGATCCACACTCCTTGCAATGTGACTTTGTCACTCCTGAAGAGAAGTAGAGCCTATTTGCCTTCCCTTTATATCAGGGCTGGCCTTGTGATTTTCTTTGGCTAATAGCTGTGCTGGAAGTGACTGTGTGTGGTGGCTATGCTTCAGGAGATGGTGCTGTTTTCTGCTTTCCAGCCCTTGCCTCCTTCATGGGAGTAAACCTGGGCTGCTCTGCTGGAGGATGAGATGTCACATGGAGCCAAGATGAGCCATCCCAGCTGAGACCATCTGAGATCTGCCAGACCCCAGCCAACCCACCAACCAACTGCCTGCAGACACATGAGCAAACCCAGCTGTGACTGGCTGAGCCTGGCCCAGATCAGCAGAACTGTCTGGCCAATTCATAGATTAATGAAAAATAATCAATTGGTTTTTTGGCCACTGAGTTTTAGGGTGATATACTGTTCCATTATAGCGGCAATAAATAACAGAGAAAGTTGCCTACCCACAGTCATTTCTTCTCTTTTCTTTGAGGTCAAGTCTGCTTCCCATGATCAAGGTTTAACTGACGTACATTCACTTATTCCCAGCCACAATATTCCCTGAAGCCAAAGCCAAATCTAAAGCAAGCCCTCAACTCTCTTCAATTCTCTGAAGGCTGAGAAAGGTGAGGAACCTGCAGATGAGAAGTTGGAAGCTAGCAGAGGTTAGTTCATAAAGTTTAAACAAAGAAGTCACCTCCATAACATAAAAGTGCATGGTAAAACAGCAGCTTTTGATGTAGAAGCTGCAGCAGGTTATCTAGAAGATCTAGCTAAGATAATTGATGAATATGGCTAAACTCAGCAACAGATTTTCAACATAGATGGAAGAGCCTTACATTGGAAGGAGATGCCATTTAGGACTTTCATAGCTAGAAGAGGAGAAGTCAATGCCTGGCTTCAAAGCTTCAAAGGACAGGGTGGCTCTATTGTTAGAGGCTAACAGGGCTTCAACTTAAATTTGAAGCCAGTGCTCAATGATTATTAAAATATCCTAGTACCCTTAAGAATTATGCAACATCCTATACTGCCTGTACTTCATAAATGGAACAACAAAGCCTGAAGGACAGCACGTCTGTTAATAACATGACTTATCAAATATTTTAAGCCTACTGTTAAGACCACTGCTCAGAAAAAAAGATTCCTTTTAAAATTTTACTGCTCATTGGCAATGCACCCAGTAATCCATGAGCTCTGATGGAGATGTACAAGGAGGTACATGTTTCCATGCCTGCTAACACAGCATCCATTCTTCAGCCCATGGATCCAGAAGTCATTCTGACTTTCAAGTCTTATTATTTAAGAAATATATTTCATAAGGCTATAGCTGCCATAGATAGTGATTCCTCTGATGGATCTGGGTAAAGTAAATTGAAAATCCTCTGGAAAAGATTCATCATTTCTAGATGTCATTAAAACATTTATGATTTAGGTGAGGAGGTCAAAATAGTAATGTTAATAGGAGTTTGAAGAAGTTGATTCCAACCCTCATGAATGGGTTTGAGGTGTTCAAGACCAGTGAGACCAGTGGAAGAAGTCACTGCAGATGTGGTGGAAATAGCATGAGAACTAAAATTAGAAGTGGAGCTTGAAGATGTGATTGAATTGCAGCAATCTCATGATGAAAATTTAATGGATGAGGAGTTGCTACTTATGGATGAGTAAAGAAACAGGTTTGTGAGATGAAATCTACTCCGGGTAAAGATGCTCTGAACATTGTTGAAGTAACAACAAAGGATTTAGAATATTACATAAACTCAGTTGATAAAACAGAGGCAGAGTTTGAGAGGACTAATTCCAATTTTGAAAGAAGTTCTACTGTGGGTAAAATGCTATCAAACAGCATTGCATTCTATAGAGAAATCTTTTGTGAAAAGAAGGGTCAATTGATGTGGCAAACTTCATTTTTGTCTTACTTTTAGAAATTGCCAGAGCCACCCAGCCTTCAGCAACTACCATCCTGATCAGTCAGCAGCCATGAACACTGAGGCAAGACCGTCAACCAGCAAAAAGATTACCACTTGCCAAGGGCTCAGACGATCATTAGGATGTTTACAGAATAAAGTATAAGTCAAAGTATGTATACATTTTGTCATGACGGCCCACTATTATGTACATTAGTTTTGTTAGACATAATTCTGTTGCACACTTAAAAGATTATAGTGTAAACATAACTTTTATATGCACTGGAAAACCAAAAATTTTGTGTGACTTGCTTTATCTCAATATTTGCTTAATATTTTTAATGATCTGGAATGGGACCTGCAATATCTTAAAAGGTCTGCCTATCTCTTCCCAGGCTTGGTCATGTCTTTTGGTCCAGTCTCTCTTCTTGTTTCCCTGGAATCTAATTTTTATTGACTTTTCCTTGGGAGCAATGAGTCTCTCAGCCTCCAGCTTTTCATGTGTTATAGACACTGGTCTGCCTCACACACACCTGTGTAATCCCAACTCCTTGTATGGGGTCCCTCTGGCCAACACTGTCTTTTTCAACCCTCAACTCAAGTGATTCCATGGACGTACTCGTTTATCCTTTTTCTTCTTAGAAAGCTGGAGAAAATCTTGGGTAGATCAAGCATTGTTTTTGTGTTTAAAAAATATAGTCCTTCCATCCCCCTTCCTTCCCACATCTGACTCCGCAACTTTCATAACTCCAGCATGAAAGTTGGAGGTGGAGAAAATTGAGAGGATGTCCAGATGGATACAAATTTTTGGAAAACACTGAACACTCTGTGTTTATCTTCTTACAGAGCAAAGAACTCAGAGAGAGCTGTCATGCATATTGATACCGACACTCAGGATTAAAATCAGAACCCCTTCCTCCAAGACATTCCACCTGCCTGGCAAACTGTTGTTAATTTTAAGTAGGAAAGACTTCCCAGGTTCTGAAGAGAAATTGATAGCTTGTGGTTGGAAGTACTTGTAGGAACACAGTTTGTGTGGGCATTTTGAGGAAATGACTTCCCTTTTCTGTATTACCTGTGAAATGCTAACTCGGCTCTTGCAGAGATAAAAATGCTGAATCTAGAGTCATCAGCTGGAGTTTTACCAAAAAAAGAGAAACAAAAAGGTGAGAGGAATGTTAAACTGTGGACTACTGGCTTCTAAAAGGCTGTACACAATGATATTGTCCTGATTTGGGCATTGCAATTGCTCTGCCAACCACAGGATATTTTCCCTTGCAATAAGAGACTCTACCTTCCTGGGCCGTCTAGAGGGGATCCAAAGGACACCTATATGGCAAGTGAGGTGTAACACACCAGACTCTTTCAATCTGCTACATACCATTTTTTTTTTGTTTGTTTGTTTCAAAATGGGAAAAGCTATGTAGATGTAGATTCTCACCAGGAGAAGGCCAGCTTGATGTCTCCCATGGGCCCTGCTTTGGTGAATTTCATGTATGGCGTTCTCAGCCTTGCAGGTTCAGATACCTGTGATCAATTACCCCCAGAGATCTGGCTTTCAGAGGTGGGCCCAGGTTAGCCAAGTTCATATGATTGATATGTAAAACTGGTCACTAATTAGCATATTTACAATAAAAAATTATTGTCATCGTGACCAGAATACTTATATCGGCGGGTCTTCCATATTATCTCCCAATAGGAAGATCTACAATGGAAGGAAGCCAAGTCATGATGAACATAGCTCTCAGTTAGCACCAAATCAGCTGACTAAATGCTTGAATAGCAGGAGGCAAAGGTGGCTCATAACACCTCACTCCATTTCAGGGGTGATCTTGCCAATGACATCAGAAATCTCAAAGCCCATAGACAAAGGTGCCCTTCTCCTTGGATGGTGCTTTCTTTTGTTTTGTGTCTTAGGCTGGTTGACACTTTCCTTAGTTACATTCATAGTCAGATCCATAGTCAGATCATACCATCTAGTCGGGAAGACCTGGGAGCCACTCTGATTATGAAGGTGGCAATGCATGCTGCTGTTCTGATCTATTATATAATTTCAAAATTTAAAATATTAGAGGCACTTTGATTTCTCTCCTTTCAAGTTCTTAGGCAATACCTTGTCATCCATCAAGTGTTTCCAACAGGTCATCCTCCTGCATGAAAGTAGATGTGTGGTCCCCACTGTCTCCTGGCTCTATGATTTTGACTCTCTGTGTTTGTGCTGTATTCTTGGGTCTTTCTACAAGTTCTGTAGCTTCACAGAAAGACCAGTGCCCCTAATATTTCAACAGCTGTTAGAGATTCTCTACACCCAGATGTAGCTAGAGAAGTTCTAAGAATTCTGCTAATTGGATCCACCGGCATTTAATTTGTATCCTTACTGCTGCTCAGTAATTATTTTATTCAACTCTTGATGCTTCTGCATAGCCTTCTCCTCTGAAGAGTTTCTAAGCATGTTTCATTTTCCGCTAGTCCTCAAACTAACATCTCTCCCTTTGTGTCTCAATGGAATATTAAAGGTATCCGAACATGAGCTTTCATACCCTAAAATTTTCATCATCTGCTTCCTTTCATTTTTCTTAGAGGAATGGTGTCCCTCCTCTTTCCAAACACTAGTCCCCCACTATGTGCCTTTGATCCCATATTTTCTTAGTTTTTCCAAGATTTTTTCCATTACTTTTATTCCCTTTCTCTTATAAACAAAGGAAGGCCTCACCATTTAAAATTTTTTTCTCACCCCTTTGCCCTCTTGACTTAGCATCCATTCTTCTGGTCCTTTCATTGAATCCCAGCATTTTAAAGTGGAGTTGACATCACCTGACTCCATGTCCTCACGGTTATTTTCTTCCTAATCCTTTTTAGTCTGTCATCCCCATTGCTGTACCAAAACTGCTCTCTTGAGGGAAGGAAGATCAAGGTAACAAAGAAATGAGTTTCATGGTGTGTTGACTAGTAAATCTGTTGGATCACAAATTTATTTTTAAAAATAAGTTTTTGAAGAGAAAAGAGAAAAGTAAGACAGAAGGTTCTTTCCCTTAAATATAGTGAGTTAGAATACACAATTCAGAAGTTCACCGTCAGTCACCTTCAACACAAAACTGGTGTATACATTGTAATGTAGAAGAGTAAATTCCCCATTTACTACAACAAACATATTCTAGCAAAAAATATTTTTATAATAAAGTGTCCAAATATGTTTTTTACAACAACCATGTAAAGGAAGATTTGCAGTGATCTTAGCTTTGTAGTCAAGGTTTACATTCCATGGGAGATAACTATAAAACATTTGTGGTTAAGAGCAAAAAAAAAAAAAAAACCACAGTAGAGCTTCTTGCCTTTTTCAATAAACAATTCAATTTTATGAAGACAAGATACAGAGTATGTATAGATTTAACTTAAACAGGAACTTTCCTGCACCTGGCTAATACTTATTTGTTATGCCTGATGGTAACTGGTACGTTAAGTTCTCTGACTGGCTTTCTTATTTTTACAACCAAAGATAATTCTAATCCAGAACCTTGATATCCTTAAAGTACTTTTGTCAAAATTCTTTTTCTGTTCAAATTGCTCTTCCTTTATTAGTTCCTGTTATCTTACAAACTCAGGTCCCCTAAAAGACAGAAAATCTTATCTCAACCCTCTTGGGTTAGCATCTTATGCCTGCCTCTCCTAGTAGAAATCTTGAAGATCAAGGCTACATTGTTAACCTCTACCCAGAGGTTTCTTATTAACCATTGTGATCCATAACATATAGATTCAACAATGGTTTTAAATGAGGTTGAATGAAAGTTTTAGAGGCTTATAATATTTTTATTTTCCTAGAACTAAATTTCTTTAGCATCGGGCATATATCAATCAGGTACTTTGCATATGTGTCACATTTAATAATCACAACTGTACTGACGTGGGTGCTATTGCTTTCATTTAACAGTTGAGGAAAAAAATGTTGGAGGACATTGTACAACCTGGCCACAGTCACCCACTGAGTGTGGAGCTTGGATTCAACAGTCAGGGCTCCTAGTTGCAAGGAGCAGAGATTAAGGTTGGCTGATTTCAGCAGATAATTGTTCATTCACAGAACCCTAGGTCAGTCTAGAGAAATAGATTAAGGCTGTATTGCAAGGAGTGATCCTCAACCAGAAGTGGATGGATAAGGACACTTCTGGAGGCTCTGGACATTGTAGCTTTTATTGCTGATACATCAGATGGACACTGGATACCCTCATCAGCACTATTCTCATCACTGCCCCCAGAGACTTAATATTTCAGCAACTCCTACCATCAGAGAGTTCTTGTGGTCCCTTGGCATGAGGTCGATGTGTCTGACTGGCAGAACCTAGGTCATAAACCTGTACCCAAACTGCAAGATTTCTTGGGAGAATGCATCTCTGGAAGTTTCCATGTTTCTAGTTGGAGATAGGTTTTGTCTCGTTTCAAGAATTATAATGTGTTTGTGTGGCTGTATGTGTTAGGAATTGGGGCGGTAAGAAGTCTCAAAGAAAATTGGTTTCATATATTGGTTGGTCAAAAAGAATAGCAAATTCCATTACCATAACTCAATGTGTCTGACCTCAAGTCTTTATACCACGAAGCCTCTTGAAAGTCACCAATAACCTCTTATTTGCAAGTTTTAATGACTTTACCTCTCATCCTTTTTGTTAGCAGGTATAAAGATTTGGCATGATTAAGTATCTATCTTTCCTTCCATTTCTCATTCATTTGTTCATTCTTTCCTAAAAAGAAATCAATGTACTGTTTTTGCAAAACCAAAAAAAATGGAAGGAAGGAAATAATAAAGAGAAAAGCAAAATTCAATGAGATAGAAAATAGGCAAACAAATAGAGAACATCAACTGGTTCTTTAAAAAGTGTTAATAAAATTAATAAACCCTCAAGAAGATTGATTAAAAAAACAGAAACACAAATGAGGTGACATCTATATAGATCCTATGACATTAAGAGGATAAGAGGGATAGTATAATCAATTTCATGTTAATACATTTGACAACTTTTAACAATGGACAATTTTCTTAGAAAAGATAACTTTCTGAAGTTATCACAAGAAAAACATAGAAAATACAAATGTTCCTGTATTTGTTAAATAAGTCAAATCCATAATTAGAAATCTTCCCACAAAGGAAAGCTCAGACCCAAGTGACTTCATTTGTTAATATTACCAAACACTGAAGTAGGAAATAATACAAAATATTAAAATATTTTCAGAGAATAAAAGAAGAGGGAATGCTTTCTTATGCATTTTATGAGGCCAGAAAAACCCTACCAAAACTTAACAAGGAAAATACAGAAAAGAGAACAATAGACCAACATCTCTCATGAACATTGATTTAAAAATTGTAGCAACTATGAGCAAAAGCAACATCTAAAAAAGATAAAACATTATGACCAGGTAGGGTCATGCAAGTTTGGTACAGCCTTCAAAAATCAATCAATATAATTTAACACATTACAAATAAAGGGTAAAAATAAAAATGATGTCATCATATTGATAGATGCAGAAAAAGAATTTGATAAAACTCAACACCTGTTCATGGTAAAAACTCAGTAAACTGGGAATAGAAAAAAACTTCCCCAATTTGATGAAAGCATTTACAAAAAAAACCTAGAGCTAACCTAGAACCTGGTGGAGAACTGTTAAGTATTTCCATTTAAAGCAAAAATGTTTCCTCTCATCACTTCAATTTAGTATTGTACTAGAGGTTATAGCTAGCACAATAAGACAAGAATAAGAAATACAAGGTATAATCACAAGAAGGAATGAGTAGAATGAACTTAATGTATAGATGACACACTGGTGTACATAGAAAATCCAATGTGATCTACAAAAAATTTAAAACTACTGCAACTAAAAAGCAAATTTATGAAGTTCAAGGGATACAAAGTTAATATATAAAAAACACTTACACCTCTGTATACTGGCAACAAATAACTGGAAAATTTTTAAGAATACCATTTATAAATACCTAGGAATACATTTAGTGAAATTTGTGCAAGACTTGTATATTGGAAATGACAATACATTGCTGATAGAAATTTTGAAAGAAAATTGGAAAGATACATGATTGGAAACCTAATATTGGATTGAAAAACTCAATATTGTTAAGTTGTTAATTCTCCTCAATCTGATCTATTGACTGAATGCAATTTCGATCAAACTCCCAACAGGCATTCTGGAGAAATTGATAAGCTGATTCTAAAATTTATGTGAAAATGCAAGGACTTATAATAGTCCTTGGAAAAGAAGAACAAAATGAAAGGATCCACACTATCAATGTCCAAGACTTACTGAAAACTATAGTAATTAAGACAGGATAGTTGGTGAAAGGGTAGACAAATTAATGAAATAGGAAAAAGAATCTGAAATAGATCTCCACATATAAAGTTTATTAGTTTTTAAAACAGGGCAAATTGAATTTAATCAGGGAAACAAAAGTCTTCTCAATAAATGATAGTGGAACAGCTGGACATCTATATGAAAAAAATGAACTTTGACTCTTACCTTATGTAATGCATGACAATTCAACTGTGAAAGCTAAATTTATAAAGCTTGCTAAAGGAAATATAGAAGACTTTTTTACAATCTTGTGGCAGAGAAAGATTTTGCAAGACACATAAAGCACCAATCATAGAAAAATAATAAATAAAACTTCATCAACATTAAAATTTATGTTCATTAAAAGCCACTGTTAAAGTGAAAAGTCAAACCATAGCCTGGAAGAAAATATTTATAAGCATATAGCTGATAAAGGACTGATATCTTAGACATAGATGAATTCCTATGAATCACATTTAAAGACAATTGACATAAAAAATTAGCAGATACTTGAACAGGTGCCTCACAAAAGAAGAAATATGAATGCCTAATAACATATGAAAAGGTGCTCAACATCATTTCCCTCAACATCAGGGAAATGCAAACTACAAATATGACGAGATAGTAAAATGATTAAAACTAAACAGACTGCTGTTATGCTTGTGGAGAAATTGAAATTCTCACACATTGCTTGTGGGAGTGCAAAGTAACAAAACCATTTTGGAAAACTGTTTCTCACTCTTCAGTAAAGTTAAACATCCTATGACTAAGTATTTCCATTCCTAACTGTATTGCCAAAAGAAAGGAATGTATCTATCTTACAAAAAGGCTCATAACTCATATGAATGTTCACAACAGTTTTATTTATAAGGGCCCTAAACTGGAAACAACCCAAATGTCCATCAACATGAAAATGGAAAAGGTGTAGTATATTGCCCAGAGATAAAAAAGAATGACTGACACATATCACAGCATGAACAAATCACAAAAACATTATTTTGAACTAATAAAGACAAAATAGTAATATCATATGATTTCATTTATATGAATTTTTAGAACAGGCAAAATGAATCTATGGTAATAGAGGTCAGAAAGGGGTATGGGAATATTTACTGGAAAGGGATGCCAGGACACTTTTTAAAGTGACTGAAATATTCTTAATCAGGGTGATGGTTACACAGGTCAAAATTCATTAAGCAGTACGCTAAAATTTATGAATACTCATATCTTATTAATACCTCCAACTGAGAAGGAACCTTGCTGAGAAGTTAACTCTACAAATAGGAAGTCATAGAAACTATTGGAACAGGGTGGAAATGATCAATGGGTTATATATTTTCTAATGGCATTGAAGGCTCCAAGACTAAACATGAAATTGAAGAATAAATTAAAAGTTTGAAGGTATTCCTCTACAGGACTAGAATGCAATCTGTTCTGTGTAGATTATATCAGAGTCATGAATTCTTAACATTCAAAAATCTAAATAGGAAAAACTCATAAGGCCCCACTGTAATGGTTTTTTAAACATCTGTATTAAGATATAATTGATGAATAAAAATTATATATATTTACGGTGTATGACTTGATATTTGTATATTTGTTTTACATTTGAAAATGTCTGGCTATTACTCAAGGTTATACCTAGTTCTGATCTTATTGAGACACACTATTGTTTTTCTCAGAATCTTGCAGACATTTGTAAATTATCTCCTGGCATCAATGGATGAAGAAGAATGCAGTGAATTTCATATTCCCTGCCTCCACCCTTGAGGTGATTGGTTTTTATTCTGTGTAGATATCTGAGAATAACATTCTTCATCATTGAAATTCATTATCTTAGCAGTGTAAGTGTTTTCCATTATTTTTTTTTAACATAGAGTAGTATGACTTGCAGGGTGAATTTTTTTCATTCCAGTAAAATTTGCTTGTATTATAGTGTTTGTTACTTTTTGTTATTCCATTTGTTGAATGCTTTTAGGAACACTAATTAGTGACTTTGACTTCAGAAACACTAATTGGTGATTTTGTTCTACAGATTAATTAGCTCTCTTTAACTGTGTTCGTCTGTGTGGTTTTTAATTAAATTATGTTTTTGAATTTGTACTCCCTTTCCTATATGTTGGTAAATTTAAAGGTGAGTCTAATCTATTTCTTAAATTCTAAGATTTAATCATAGACATATACTGATGTTTTCTCCTTCCATCTATTTTCCAAGTTTGTAACTTTTCCTATGTATTTTCTGTTGTTTAATCATCTTCACTATAGGCCCTAGTGTTATTAAATTTATCTTATTAATTTATGTTCTTACCGTAGCTCAGGACACTTGTAAAGAATTTCCTTCTGATTTTCATTTGTTTTACACCTAAACTGATTTCTTTACCTTTTGCATTCTAGGGCGAATGTGTGTGTGTGTGTGTGTGTGTGCACGCACATGTGCACATGCCTGCACGCACACACACACAGTTGCCAGAGTGCTAATTTTTATCTTTCTCAACTGTCCTCTTGACACACACCTATTATTTGCCCTAATGTGGTATTGTCTTCTCATTTCTCTTCCTATTTGAGACTCATTTGTTTTCCTGACAAACCACAATTTTAGAGTTTGTTTTATTCATGTTCCTTCCACTTGCTCTACAGTCTGAGAGAATGGCAGGGCGGCACAGAGATTGAGGTGTTGTGCAGACCTTGGTAGAGTATCAGGACTTGGCAGTCATTTCTGAAGTGTCTGTCCATTGGTTATTCAATGCATGAGAGCTTTCTTCACTGGGTTGAGGGATTGTATTCTAGTCCTATGGGAAAATACTCTCAAACTTTGCATCTGTTCTTCAATTATCAATGCCATGAGAGACGATGTAATTCACTGTTCATTTCCACTGTGTTCCAACAGTTTCTTTAACTTCCTATTTGTAGAGTTAGCTTCTCAATAAGGTTCTCTCTCGATTTTGGGATATCAAAAAGATATTCCTGAATTTGGTTGATGCCACCTGTGTGGCTCCTGGGGATGGGGGTACAGTTAGGAACCTTGTCATGCTACTCCACTGTGGAATTTGCTTTTTTTTTTTTAAATCAGCCAATACTTTTTAAAAAGTTTATGGCATGGGTGGTGCCCTTCTCTGGTTTGGTGGCTGCTGTGGGATTTGGTGGGTATGCTTTTTTAACGTCTCACTGTTGTGATTTCATGATGTATTGGAGGAAGGAGATTGTTCCCAGGTGGCTTCATCCTGCTTGGGAGGCCTGGAAGCCCTGCCTCCTCCCTCTCGGCCTCCTTAAAAAGCTGTTTTCCTGTCCTCGCTTCCCTTTCTCACTGCCCCTGAGTCTCCTTTCTGGCTTCTGTGTCGTTATCCACTTAATAAGGTATTTTCCAAGGTCATTTTTCACCCTTCTTCTCTTTCCCATTCTTTCACTTAAATTCCCATCCCATCTATTCTTCCAACACACTCTTTTATAACCTCCTAATTCACGCCCACGCTCGTTGGTAATGGCTAGGCAGACATCTTCCAAATTGCTCTTTTATGCCCTGACTTATCTTCTATGAGCTGGTCTCATTTTTGACGCTTTGCTGGGTGTCATACTGTATGACAATCCTATGATAACCTTAAACTTAAAATATCCAAAAGCAAGCTTACGGTGTTCTGTGTCAACCCAAAATGTTCCCCTGTCTTCTGTATCTTCTCAGTCTTTGAGACACAAAAGTCTGGAGCCTTCTTTAATTCTTTCATTTTTTTTTATTCCTTCTATCCAGTGATTTAATAAATTCTTTCAAGTAGACTTTTCCTTCTCTTCGTTTCCACTGCCATTACCCTAACATATATTTGTATTTTTCTCACTTGAGCTTTGTAATAGACCCTTAACTGGTCTCTTTCCTCTAATCAGTGCTCCACATAGCTCCTGAGACATCTTGCTCTAAAATCTGCCCCATGGGGACCTAATACCTTTTCCTGGTATTCAAGGACCTCCATAGCCTGAACTCGATTTCTAACTTGAGGCTCATTTTCCACTGTGCTTCTCTGCCTGCTCTAAATTTCAACCACAGCCACTCATTAAGCATGCGCTGTTCTTTCTGTTGTAGAAAATCCTTTGTTGAATTCCCCTTATCTCATCTTTACCTCTCCAAATTTTCTGTTTTTCAAAATCCTGATCAAATTTTACCTCCTCCATGAACTCTTCCTAATCAACTTGTTTAGAAGTGACTGGTCCCTTCCCACTCGGAACTCCTGTTTTTCCTTATTACTTCTCACATCACCTTTCAATCATTGCACACATGCCTTAGCTTGTCCTAAGGCTGTCAACTCCTTGTGGAGATGAGGGAGCAAGGTTATGGGAAGTTGTGATGCTTAAAGAAAGCTGTAATATAGTTAACTTGAACTTAGTAGCGTAGAGCTGAATTCAAGCTCAGTTTTAAACTGTGGGTGGTTGGGCAAGTCACTTACCATAAGATTTATTTTTGTCATGTTTAAAGAGGTTATTGTAAGTGTTAAATGAAATAACATGTGTGAAAATGCTTTATAAATGTAGATTTATGTATACACGCACAGAGGCATATATACATATGCATGTGTACATAGATAGGTAAATAAAATGTAGATTAAGAAATTGCTGGTTTCTTCAAAATCCCCACAGTACCAAGCCTAATATAATAGTTTACACAAAAGATGTTAATAAATGTTTGTATCTGGCTACAATTATTATACCTACCTGCAGAACACCACGGAGATGCTAATGGGTAAGGGCAAATATGCAGAAAGTTGATTGTTTGTGTGATTATGCTAGCAATTTGCCAAGTTGGAGAACTACTTAATTTAGGCAGGTCCTCTGCACTATGCGTGAAATTTAAGATGTCATGTGGCAAGTTACCTTCATAAAGCTTAGAAGTGGCAAATTCAGTGGTAAGTTACTTTCATACAGCTTAGAAGCCTTGGCAGGGATGTCAATCACAGAGTCAGAATAGTAGAAGAGAAAAAATTGTTTTTTAAATATGTATATTCATTTGAAAAGTGTCCACGATGTATAATATGTTTGTGAAAGATTTCATGTATAGTGCAGAGGACCTGCCTAAATGGAAGCAAATGATCAGGTGATTTGTTTCAGTCCTTCTAGCCCTTGATGAATAGTTTTTCACAGAACAACATATAATAGAAATCATATGTAAAAGTGAAATATTTGCTTATCAGTAGCTATTCCATACACAGATGTGAGTTTATGTTAAATGCATTTCATGTAAACATAGACATTTATCTCCACAAATGTTTCCTCACGTATTTTTTGCTGCCATTCATTCAGTCACCATGGTTACTCTTTTCTAAACTCCCAATTTTCCAGTAGTGCTGCATCTATAATCACAGGCACCAAACTGGTATATATCTACATCAAAGTTGGATAGAGGGTGACAACAGGACATGAGAATGGCCATTAAGTAATTATCTTAATAGTTGAAATCATCTGCACTGGATCTTGTGCGTGTTCAGATTTTCCATGACAGCTTCTTCTGCTTTTCCTCCAGAGCCACCTATCCCATGTTTAAAAAATGCTGTGATTTTATGGGTTTTTAAAAAAAATCATTTTGCCAAAAACTATCCTTTTAGAAGGGGTCATAATAGAAGCTAAATATGTATTCTGAGACTCTGCTTTTGACATGATAGATTTAAGACTGTTTGCAATGCTTGACTGAATGTTCACATTCATTTTGCATCTGAATTGGGGAAAAATATGGGTAACCTTCCTTGTCCTAGGCTGAGCCTAAGGTAGATTCCTGAATGAAATACTTTGAACAGTGCCTCTAGCAGCACATTTGCACGAGCCTACATGCATGGGGATGGGGATACTTTCTAAGAAATAATTTGGTCTAAATTATTTAGACTAAATAAAGAATGGGGAGGACGAGGGAATACAACCAGGGCCATGGGGAAGCCTGGTTCTCTAAGCAGTGGCAGCTATCTGCCAGTTGCTCCATAAAATCATGTCTAAGTCCTGGGGGGAGAAAACACTGGGCGTCAAAACTCCAGGAGACACGGGCAAAGCCACACTGCGTGGGAAGGCAATGTTTCCATCTCACCACAGCAGAAACCCTGCCACCTCCTAAACCTCAGCCCATCAGCATCGATGGAAATGGAAGTACCCAGTGGAAGTGGTAGCAGCAGCTGTGGTGGGAGCAGCTCCAGCAGAGGCTGTGGTTCATAGAGAGGTAGTGGAGGCAGCCTACTCAGCAGACACCAGTGTGCGCAATGGTGGGGACGCATCTTTGGGTCCTGCAGACAGTGGCAAGTTACCTTCACACAGCTTAGAAGGCTTGGCAGGGATGTCAACCACAGAGTCAGAGTGGTAGAAGAGAAAAAATTGTTTTTTTAAATATATATATTCATTTGAAAAGTGTCCATGATATATAATATGTTTGTGAAAGTTTATTCAGGAACAGAGAGAGAGGAGACCTGATGAATCTTTGAAGACATTTATCAAACGTTTAACAATTTCTGCTTTATTCAATCTTTTCCGAAAAGTACTTATTGAAAGTTTTGTCTCAAATAAGATATAACCTGAATCTATTTAGGTAATTTAGGTAATGCAACGAATCACAAATACTTTATTTCTTCCTTTCAAAGGAAATATTAATTGCGTCTGACAAGTCAAGTACATGACTTTCAATTTCATCATAAGTAAAAACAGATTTTATTCACCAAATAGCTATTAAAGACATCTTACCTGATTGCAAATTTTAAAGAGAAAATTCTTACTGTTGTTATAGATTATCAGATTATGGGGCCGAGAGTATTATACAAGAGTGAGGAGGGGTAGCATCATTTATAATAAAAATGGAAGAAAAAGTGAAAACAGGGAGTAGAAATTTTACGAAGATGGAGACATGACAAAGAAGAGGGTTACTGAATAGAGTTCCTAAAGACATCAGTCAGTTCACCACGCTTAGTCCTCTGATGGGATGCTGCTTATCTGAGTTATCACAACTAATTACAGCCTATATTCTCATGATCTGACCACCAACTCTTTGTCACTAAGGACCAGTGAAAATCCTTAACCAATTGCATTTTGCTTCATTGGGCTGAGGATGTAAACTAGTAATGTGAATGAAACGTGCTGAGGGTTAGGATAGAGGGGTGCACAGGACTTGGAAAGACATAGAGGATGAGCACTACTCAAACTGGGAGTTCAGGGAAAACCCTCAGAGATAAGGCTTGCCTCTTACAAGAGAAGTCACACGTGCTCGCAAACAGAGGTGGGAAGGGTATTCTAACTAGAACTAGCAAGAGCAAAAGCACAGAAGGATGGAATCATGTGGCGAGTGTGTGTGTGCTTGAACCCAGGAAGTGGAGGTTGAGGTGAGCTGACTGCGTCACTGCACTCCAGCCTGGGCAACAAAGTGAGATTCATCTCAAAAAAAAAAAAAAAGAAAAAGAAAAATAAAGTACTTTACAATATCAGCAATAGTGCCGCCAGGCAATAAAAGCCTGTTACCAAAGGCCGTGGGAGTCAAGTGACTTTTCCCAAGAGTCTTACTTTTTCTAGTTTCTTGTTCTTTTAGATGAATGTTTTAGATAATATATTAACATGTCTGCAATGTATACAATAGTAATGTTTAATATAGTATTAGTCATTCTACAAACTATCAGCATACCATAATATTCAATACTATTTCCAGGAGTCAAATTGCCGTTTACTGTATCCTTTGAAATGTTGTTTCCCAAAAGGACAAAGCAAAACCATATTTGCATTAAGTAGCAAAATGGCAGGGCTTTAGTAGGGTCTTTTGTGGTAGGAGCTACCAAAATAAATAAATGAATGAATAAGTAAAATACCACTTTAGAACAGTGGTCACCTACTTACCCTTGAACCGTTTGAGTGGGAAGAGGTGAGACTGAATCAGGAAATTAAATTAAAAAGCAAATAATGGCAGACCCTGATCCCGTCATCATTTCTCACCAGAACCAATAAGACTTTGAAAGGAGGACTCTGTGGAATTCATTTTAAGTCTTGGGGAAACAATATGCGACTTAAATATTTGCACATAAAAATGTTGGGGGTGATTGGGGGGGTCAGGAGGTGTCAGACGGCACTGGGATCACAATCTCACTCCCCAGACCTTTCCCTACTAAATACAATTATATGTAGTCGCCCCTGATGGTGACAATGCTATGACTGGCAGTTTCTGAAACTACCTATTTGAGGGAGAGCTTTCTTTTGTAAGTGGCAAACCAAGCTTGTCAGTATTTTTCAAAATTTATTTAGCTAGCAGAAGAAAATTTATTGTATTTGAGTTAGGCTATTAGTTTAGAGACTTTCACATTTAAAGCTTTCCTTTTTTAAGTAAAGGACAAGACCCAGAGAGGTGAAGGGACCTACTGGACATTCCCACCAGTTAGGAGCAGAGTTGAAAATTGAAATGCTAAGTCTAGCTGGTTGTTTTACTATTTTATTTCTTTCCTTTTTCTTTTCCTTTCCTCCTTCCTCCCTTCCTTCCTTTATTTCTCATTCCACAAATATTTATTCAGCTTCTCTGTTATAGAAGACGCTTTATTAAGCCTGTAGGAATACAAAGCTAAAAATAAGGCCCCCAAGGAAGCCTCCAATACAGACAGTATGTAAGTAAACTATCCAAGGCAAGGTGAGATGAGCCCACTCCCCATGACCTGAACAACCTACTAGGGAGCCTAAAAGAAAGACTGCTGGACAATGAGACTTCATGGAAGAGAAGGCTTTTGAGAAGAGCCTGAAAATATGGCAGAATTTTGAAAAATAAAAAAGGCTGGGTATGTCAGAGGCATTTGAGCCAGAGCAACTCCATCTTGAGTAGACACTGGGTAAAATGAGGCTGAGACCTACTGGGATGCATTCCCAGGAGGCTAGGCATTCTAAGTCACAGGGTCAGATAGAAGGTCAGCATAAGATAATAGGTTACAAAGACCTTGTTTATAAAACAGCATGCAGTAAAGAAGCCAGCCAAAACCCACTAAAACCAAGATGGTGACAAGAGTGACCTCTGGTTGTTCTCCCTGCTCATTATATGCTAATTATAATGCATTAGCATGCTAAGAGACCCACGAGCACCCTGAAAATTTACAAATGCCATGGAAATGTCAGGAAGTTACCCTATGTGGCCAAAAAAGGGGAAGAACCCTCAGTTCTGGGAACTGCCCACCCATTTCCCAGGAAACCCATGAATAATCCACCCCTTATTTAGCATAAAATCAAGAAGTAAACAATAAGTATAAGCAGCTGAGAAGCCTGTGCTGCTGCTCTACCTATAGGGTGGTCATTCTTTATTCCTTTACTTTCCTAATAAACTTGCTTTCACTTTACTCTGTGGACTTGCCCCAAGTTCTTTCTTGTGTGAGATCCAAGAACCCTCTCTTGGGGTCTGGAATGGGACTCCTTTCCAGAAACAGATGGGAAGTGTGAAAACAATGTGCCTTTCCAATTTGGTGGGAGAATGGCGGCATGGTGAGAGACAGCTGGCTGGGTCCTTGTTGACAATGGATTTATACTGGGTTGTGGAGTGTGTGTTTCAGTTGGTAGCCACCAACAAGCCACTGAAGACTTCATTCGAGGACTGAAGCGATCACAGAGTTTGCTGATGGGAAACAGGAGGCTGGGAGCTGGGTGAGCAGGATGGAGTGTAAGCAGAGATAATGTGGGAGTGAACTGGGGCACGGGTAATGGGAACAGAACCTGAAAGGAAGAGAACAATTTAAAAATTATTATGGAGATAAAATCAACAGGACAGGCACCTTAGTTAGCTGAATGGGTGGAGAAGGAATATGTAGGTTCTGGCATTAAGGATTGCAAGAGAAGTTCCACATAGATGGATTAAAATGACTGATGGTGAATGCCCTTGACAAATGCTGCAAGAAGAGAGTTTCTGCCACAAAAAGCAGACGCCAGGGGAGTGAATAGAAGGCTGCTGTATTGATTTGATTTTCTCCAGTGAAAATCGGAGGCTTTTGAAGGGAAATGCAGAATACAGAGCAGAGGGGTCACTCAGGGTCAGGAATTAGGACAAGACTGGGAAAGAGCCTAGAGAGGTAGGCAGGGCATTATTGAAATGATTGATGTGGAGTTCAGGCTGGAGAGGGATAGGAATGAAATCTGAGAGACTAAAGGATAGGAATAGAAGAGTAGGCTCAGTAGGAATCAAGGATTAAGAAAGATGGAAAATAAAGAGGTGGCATCTGTGAGAAGGACTCCAGAGGTGGGGATTTCAGCAGTGGAGACGTTTTGAGTGATGATGAGAACAGATGTGGGATGGGGTTGTTGGCCTGGGCAAAGACCAAAACTATGGATGTCAAGCAACTATGAGGCTGTGAGGGCTGTGAGTTAAGAAAGTCCTCCCTGTAAAAACATTAGAATGTGTGGAAGGCATGTTTGGAGTGTGTGTATGTGCATGTGTGTTGTGGGAGAAGAAATGCTGTATTTATACCTCACATTTTTATTGCTGTCTTAATTCTTTATGAATTGGGCTAACTTGAAGCTTACTCTTATTTTATATAACTCATGTGTTTTCTCATGACTTTCTTTTATATTTATTTGTTAATCCTGTTTCTGGGGAAACATCTACTGCAATGTGTTCTGCCAACTGATATTTTATATTTTTCTGAAATTAATCTTTGCTAGCTCTCCAAGGTTAACTTAAATATCTCACACCTGGCCTGAAATCTCCAACTCCAAGTTCATTTTTCTGGCTGAAATAGCAAAGAAAGAAGACAAGTAAGAGAGGCTTCACCTGGGAGGGGGTGAGGAAGGAGGCAGCAAACAGATTTTAAACTATGGTAGATGCCACTATTTCCGTCTTCAGCATCTGTAACCTATAGCAAACCCAGGATTGGTTGGTTTTTGTTTGATTGGTTATGTTAAAATACAAAATTACAAATAAATCCAAACTTACAAAAAATAAATCCAGTTTTGCCAATCTTAATTGGCTTTGTGATTTTAGATCAGGCAGCGGTACAAACCAAAAATGGTTGTAAATGCTCTGCCCCACCACATGTGTGGTGTTAAAAACCTTAGACTAATGAAATATAACGGACTTCAATTTAGCAAAGAATGATTCGTGAATCGGACAGCTCGCGAACCAGGATTGGTTCCGAGAGACCCTGGTACTGCCTCTTGGTTAGAGAAGATTATGGACTGACAAAGGAAAGTGATGTACAGAACAGGAAAGTGAGGTGCAGAAACCGCGGGATTGGTTACGGCTTGGCATTTCCCTTATCTGAGCAGGGTTTGAACAGTTGGCTGCCTCTGATTGGCTGAAACTTGATGAATGACACAGGAATAGGTTACAGGTTGATTACATAACCAATTAGGTTACAGTTCACTGTGGACAAAGAAACCTTTAGGTTGAACCTAAAATATATAAGGAAGCAGCTTTAGGTTAAATTTAATTTAACTGTGGATTATATTTACAGTCACAGAAAAGGAAATGATTTACAGAAAACTGAAGAGGCAGCTTGATTAGTTACCATTGGTTACAGCTCAGACATCAGTCTTATTTTAACACAGTTTGAGTGGTTGGGTGCCTGTGATTGGCCAAACCTCGGTTGCTGTGATTGGCTGAGACTCAGCTTTCTGTTACAAAAGCATGCTCCTAAAATTGGTTCTCAGTTGGTTTACATACAAATTAGGTTGCAGTTTACTATGTGTGGAGAAGCCTTTAGGCTAAACCTAAATTGTGTATAGAGTCATCTTTAGGTCAAACTGAATTCAGTTTAACCATTGGCTGGGCTTTTTTCCTCGCTCAAATGGTCCTGGGAGATAAGTCAGGAGGTAAATAGAAAATTTTGTCTGGACAAGAATGTGAATTAAGAGGGGAACAAGAAAAACCAAGACAGAATTTATGTTTTGCTTTGGGCCCACAATAAAGTTCTGTACTCAGCTGCAGTTGGACTAGAGCCTTTTCATGTATGTAGAAAAAATAAGGACCTCTCTACGTCTCAAAATCCCCTTTGAGATGGTATCAGGACCTACGCAGTAGTGATCCCCTCCTCCTTTTCAGTTTCCCAGTGAGCAACAGTGGAGGTAACTCCAGGAAGGTAAATTAAACTAATAAACCCACTCATAAAAGAAAGTTTGCTCCATTTTGTCTATCTTCGAAGCTCTATCTACCATTCTGAATTCTCCGGGAAGATGTCATTGTAGAAGGGGAGATAGAATGACTGTTTGGTCTTATTCTCTTTTCTCTAAGAATCATCCTGGTAGAGCTAGAAGGATGAAGCTGGTTTTTTGCTACTGACCCAAAAGTAGCCCCCTTGGGGGTGGTGAAAGCATTGCTGCAGGAGTGCTGGCCAAGTGCGACGCTCATCTCCACCGGCGTGGCAATGCCTGAAAGCCAAGAGGCAAATTGACGACAGATAGAAGTGGTTTCCAGTGAAGAGACCTTGGCAGGGGGAAAAAGTCAAAATCCCGGCCCTGGAACTTCCTGTTTGAAGGTTGTACTCTGGCTTTAACAACTAAAATCTTAACTGAATGCCAATAAAGAACCTTAATTTTGTTCTTTCTTTGTAACATTCTGCAGTTTTTAAGAGGAGAGGAACACCAGAGAAACTAACAAATTGCTTCTAAAACATGCAATAGAGCCATGCCTTAAACCTCATTGTTTAAATTCTTTAAGATGATTTTTCCCTTACTGATTCCAAGGTTAGGTGGGTGGGTGTGTGTGTGTGTGTGTGTGTGTGTGTGTGTGTGTGTGCTTCATAGTAATTAAATATCTTTCTATTTATCTTTCATAAGCCCATGTTTCATCACTTATAAGTGGGATTTACTTTGGTCAGATAAATTTGTATGTATAACTTAACCTCTGAAAGGTGCAGAAATGGAAATTTTTTTTGGGCAGAAAACCTATACTGGCTGTACTTACACACACAAACACACACACACACACACACACACACACACACACACACACACACACAAAACTTTTCTTTCACCTGGAGACCACCAAGATCGTACGAATGGTGAAGAGCTGGTCTGGTTTTTGTTTGGATTGGGTATTTTTTATTTTTAATATTTGTCTTCTGAGTCAGAAGTGGTTATCTCTTAAAAGAAAAATTTGATGGCTTGAAAGCTGGGTGTTTGTGCTTTCCTCTCTGAAATGTTAACATTTAAGTAGCCTTCAACGTGCTTCAAAGTTAGCACCCCACTGAGATAAATTAGTGACCTGTCCCCCACCCCACCCAACCCCCATGCACTCCTGTGATTACCTCCCTGAGGAAGTCTGGGAGCCCCTTCTGGCCTGAAATGGGTGATTCTGCTGGAGATTAGGTCAATCTGGGTGGCATGAATGCTTTGCCAGGACAATGGTGGCTTTTCATGAAGATTTAGTCAGCTGAAGAATGCAGCAGCCTGTCCTTGAGAGGAACCTGCTTCTGTTGATATGTTTATGTGGTTTCCGGAGGTGGAGGGGATGGAGGTGGGGAGGGGTGGGGGGGCAGGGGCGGGAGTGGGGAGTGATATGTGGATTGCCTGGAAATTTACAAGTCAGTTTGAGCCTGATTTATTGAGATTTTATGAAAAGTTAAAAAAAAAAAGTCACCTATCCCGTTTCCTGACAATCCTAGGTTAAAGATTGATGAAAACAGGCTTTTCTGTTTCAAACACTGACCCTGAGGACCGACTTCAATGCTATCATGGCATGTTTCATGGTAGTTTTGAACATCTTTTCATAAAGCCAGAACCTCTCTCTCCCTTTGTCTTGTCTGTCTGCTGATTTAGACACGCTGCATAGTATATTTTTTGTCATTCTAGATGTTTGTTGCTTGTGCCATCTATTCCAGCAGTGGTGGCAATGGGGCCAAGATTGGTCTCTATTAACTTGCTCTATCAGCCACCTTGGGAAGTGGGGCATGTGCCTGCATTTTACCTTGCCAGTGTGTGCTTTGGAGGAGAAAGTGTGAGTGCGTCTGCACATCTATCCACATTGCCTGAAATGCAATCAGCTTAGATGATCTCCCAGGAGGGTCTGCAGTGCACTATCTTTTCACGTGGTGGCAACCTCTATTACTGCAATTCGAGAACAGAACTAGTCAACCTGCTCCCTGGCCCAAACCTCCAGTGGACTGCTCTCTCTACAGCAATCTTCAGGCACTACCATCCAGGACCTTGAGGTATAAAGGCAAAGGTTATTGGGAGTGGAGTCAAACAGAACTGGATTCAACAGATTTCAGTTCAGCTAATCTCTTACCCTCTCTGGGCCTTAGCTTTCTTGTCTGTAACAATGAGATTTATTCCTATTAAATGACTATTTTAACTTTAAGTGAGATAGCAAAGTGACTCTTCTAGCATACCACCTGGCAAAAGGTAGGTGCCAGATATATGTTAGTGAGATCAACATATTGAACAAGCACAACTTGTGATGTATTTAAGACAACTTTGTTTTACTTCCCATGGTGCCTTTAAATTCTGTTCTGGGGTTGTTCTGCAATGTTCCCCTGACCCAGATGAAAAATCACAAAAGCCCACGATTTTATGCTTTTCCCCAGGAAAGTGACAGCATTGAGCCCCCTTGAAGTCAAATAATCTTGACTTGGAAGGCAGAATGCTTACACTGGTAATAATAAATATTCTACACTTGATCTAGCCGCAAATCTCCCCTCCATCTTCAATGCCTCCCGGTGGTCCTGTGGCCACTGCTTTCTTCATTCCCCACTCACTTTCTTCTGCTCCCCTGCCAGGATGATGGAGATAGGGTGGGGTGGGGGAAAGAGATAAGAGGCACAAGAGATCCTAATCAAATTCTTGGGGCCTGGCAGATAGCTAAGGCTTTCCCTCATGGGTGCATCTCTTGATCCTTGGTGGCTCCCAGTGGGGCTTCTTGTTCCCTCAGCAACCTGGACCCAAGTAGCGCCATCTATATTCTAAGTCACTTTGTGCTGTTTCATCGGTCCAGGGCAGCTGTAGGTCCATGGCAGCTGGCAGTACACTTCCAGGCGCCTTCGTGTGAAGCCACCTTACCTCCTCCTGTCTCTCCACAGGCTCCCTCTCTGCCATGGCCTACGCCCCTCCAACAGGATGGATGCACTGGGCTCTAGGAAGGGGGTCCAGGAAAGACCCCTAGGGAGATAGTCCCCCCACCCCTTTGGAAAACCGAGAGAGCACAGTGTTTTTGTTTTTTGTGTTTTTTTGGCAAAGATTTCCTCACAAAATTCTCTTCTCTCCATTCTCTGGCTCCTGTTTTATGCTCTAGGTTCTCAGAGCCTTTCCTGTGCATGTGTGCATGTGTGTGTGGGGGGAGGCGGGGTGGGGGAACTCTGTCTTGTATCTGCCTTGTTATCCTGATATTTATCATATTGACACCTCAGTCTAAATTGAGGCAGGAAATTTGCCCCCGCCCATATAAACACACTGGCCATAATTTACCATAAAGGAAAGTTTAATTGATGACAAAGCTGTAGCTGTGTAAGGTGCTAGCAACCATTAAAAGCTGGTGCCCCTAGTGTAGACAAAGCACATGTTTATGGCAGCTGAAAAGAAACTGGTATTTGATATTTTGAAAGAACATCAGAGTCATGATGAGGAGAAAATATTAGCACTTTGTTGGGTTTCTTTTGATGTATAGGCTAGTGTTATTTTTTATGTTGAATTTCATGAGTATTGGGGGGAGTAACACTGCACAGAAAATCTACTATTCTTACCCAGTCCTGAGCATCTTAGAAGGTTCCGGATTTCAGGGACATATTGAGGGAGGTTCTATTCTGAGAGGGGCTCGGTTCTGGCCAGCCACACCCTCCTGTACACATCAGCCCTCGTGGGGTTGCATAGCTCGTGAGATTGGCATAGCTCATGGGCTTTGGGCTCTGGGCTCTGACTTGACTTGTGTGCTCTGTCCTCCACTCTAGTGTCCACCCACCAGCCATCAACCTGGAGAAGCCTAGGTGGATACTGTACATCTAAAAGCCTGCCTCCTTATGGAGACCTGGGAGGGAAGGCCCTTTGTGGAGCCAGCGAGCAGCACTTTCTCCCCCAGGCCCTACCCTTCACATTTCGGCCAAGCCATAAGAGGTTGAGGCTTGGAGGCACGAAGACCTGGGTTCAAGTCCTGATCTGACTGTACACTGGCTGTGTGACCTGGGACATGCTACCCAATTTCCCTCAGCCTCCATTTTCTCATCTCTAAAATGAGAAGAGTATAAAGAGCATCAGCCACGTGGAGTTTGTGTGAGGATTCAATGAGGCAAGACATGTGAACAGTTAGCTAATTAGCTCAGTGATTGCCACACAGTAAACACTGACAAATAATGAGCTTTCAGTCCATGAGGTGTGAAAAAGACAGTTTCCTGGCCCCTCCTCAGGAGATTCTGATTCTGGAATCTGGTGAACCAGTTTGGAAGTGCTGTCAAAGCCCTGCTCTGCTGGGTACTAGTAATGAGTACCTGGGAAGGTTACCTCCCTGAGCCTCTGTTTCCTCCTCTGTAAAACAGGTATGATCATGGTGCTGCCTTGTGAGATGCTCTGCACATTCCATGAGTCACTGCATGAAAAGAGCTTAAAGCAACCCCTCGCACACAGTAAGCACTCAAGAAATGTTAGCTGCTACTATGTCTGCCCATTTGGGGGCACTTACCCTCTTAGGATGTCTTATAAACTCTTAAGAAAAATTTGAATTCTTTAAAAAAATTTTCTTCATTAGCTAGTTAATTATTGAGTAACATATAAACCACAATTCTAAACAGGAGAAATCCAAACTTTCAGAATTTTAATAATAATAAAATAGTAAGTGACTAGATGTTAAATGAAAATAACTGTAAAACAACTTAAAAATCTAAAACAGAAAGCCCTGCTACATATATTAACAGTTCTCTGACTCTAATGTTGCTTTTCTTCTCACTCAAATCCTTTCATGGCTTTACTTTAATAAAGTCTTTTTTTTGTTCCTCTCACTTTCCTTAAATTTGTAGCACCTGTAAGTTCATATTTACATTTTTTAAATGTCATCTTTTAAGATTAGTTTTCACTAGATGCTCTAATTTAAAAATCATCATTTAAAATAAAAATGGAAGATGATGGAAATTTTTCTTAATATTTTTGGCTATACTTGCCCACAAAAGAATCACAGGGGTTATCAAAGAGACTTTCACTTTAAAGGGAACGTAAACAGGGCCTAAACAATGCAAGTGCCTGCTTCTCTTGGTCTTTATGCTGCGTAATCCATAAACTCCCTATAAACACCAGAATTAAGTCAAATTCAATTTATAATTGTTCAATGTTTGTACTTAGAATCGATCCACACCCTGAGTTTAAAATGCCATTATCAGTAAGAACTGTGAGCTTATGGATTCAAAACATCTTTGCACATACCTTTGATTATTTCTTAGGATAAATGGTTAGAAGTTGAATTGCTGGATCAAAAGGCATGCCCCTTATGAAGGTTTTGTTGAATATCGTCAGACTGTATTTCCCCAAATCTGAACCAGTTCAGAATCCCACTAGCAGTATACTAGAATTTTTGTTTCCCAAGCACTCTTATCAATGCTTACTACTATCATTTGCCAGTTAAATAAGTTACAATGGTATTAAATTGTTTAAATATACAATCTTATGCACTTTACTAGTAAGGTTGAACATTTTAAATATACTTATTGACCATTTATATTTCTTATCTTATGACTTATATGCTCATTTTCCTTGACCATTTTTTAGGTTTTTCTCTTTTCTTGATTTATAAAGTTCTTTATATGTTAAAGAATCACATCATCTCAAACATTTTGCAAAATATTTTTTAGTTTGTTCTTTATTTTCTATATCTCTTTTAATGTGTTCAACATCATTTGATACATTGTTTTTTGAATGTGTAGAAATTTAAAAACGTTTTTGGAATTTAAAATTTTCCTTTATGATTTTTCCTTTTCTTTTATGATAGGTCTTACTAACCAGGTTAGCATCAATATTGTTTCAAAAATACCTCTTTTAGGGGCCGGGCATGGTGGTTCACACCTGTAATTCCAGCACTTTGGGAGGTCAAGGTGGGCAGATCACTTGAGGTCAAAAGTTTGAGACCAGCCTGGCCAACATGGGGAAACCCCATCTCTACTAAAAAATATAAAAATTAGCTGGGTATGGTGCCACGTGCCTGTTATCCTAGATGCTTGGGAGACTGAGGAAGGAGAACCACTTGAACCGGGGAGGCAGAGGTTGCAGTGAGCCAAGATCATGTCACTGTACTCCAGCCTGGGTGACAGAGTGAGACTCCATCTCAAAAACCAAAACAAAACAAAACAAAATAAAATCTTATAGATTAGGCATTTATTTACTTGGCTGTTCCAAATAGTTGTACATTTATCCCAGTACCATGTATAAATCACTCCAAGAATAGCTCTTAGTATGTTATTGGAATTCAAAACATGTTTAAAATGAATGAATAAATAATTCAGCTAAGTACAAACATCAAACAATTATAAATTGAATTTGGCTTAATTCTGGGGTTTACAGGGAGTTTATGGATTATGCAGGATAAAGACCAAGAGAAGTAAGGCATTATTTAGAAATTTGTTTATTAGTTTCATCTAGCATTTTCTTATATTTGGGGAATCAAGAACAAACTGAAATATTCACATATATTGCAAAAGATCACAAACTGTGAATAAATTACCCTTTATACACAAGAAACTATGGATAAATAGGTATCATGGAGTCATTTCTTTTATGTGGCAAGAGCCACCAGTTACCTAATGCACCGTCACCTATAACAAGTGCTAAGAAGAGTGAGACTACTTTGACAAGCATGAAAGACTCTGTTGGCTACCCACTGTGTGGCCACTCCCCGCTTTTTCCTTAGGAATAGAAACTCTGATTTTATTTAGGCACGGGTTAGCAACATGCTCAGTGAAAGAAGTCCCAGAACAAAAAGTACAAATTGTCTTCAGTCTTTTTTGGTCAGTAACTGGCGTAGAGGTGAGCATGTAACTCAGTTCTGGCTGAGACCCGAGAGAAAGTCCACTGGGGGCCCCTGGGAAATACCTACTCTCCTAGAAAAAGAAAGATGTGCAAAGGGACTCTCCTCCGCCAACCTTCCTCAACACACACAAACACATGCACACACGCACGCATGTGCACACACACGTGCTTCCTCCCTTTATATAGTGACAGATAAGAATGTGATAGTCGGAGCTGTGAGCAGCCATCATGCCAACATGAGGGAGGGGTCTGCGTCCTGACAGTGTCGAGTTTCTAGAATAGTCTGCTCTCTAGACTCCTTGCCATGTGAGATGATTAAACCCTATTTTAAAAAAACATTTTTAGACCAGGTGCAGTGGCTCACATCTGTAATCCCATCACTTTGGGAGGCTGAGGCGGGTAGATCATGAGGCTAAGAGATCAAGACTACCCTGGCCAACATGGTAAAACTTGCCTCTACTAAAAATACAAAAATTAGCAGGGGCTGGTGACATGCATTTATAGTCCCAGGTACTCGGGAGGCTGAGGCAGGAGAGTCGCTTGAACCTGGGAGGCGGAGGTTGCTGTGAGCAGAGATAGAGCCACTGCACTCCAACCTAGTGACAGAGCGAGACTTCGTCTCAAAAAATATTTTTTTTAGTGTCTTTTTTATTTTTAAATTATGGCATCTAATACTGCTCTCGTGGGTGAGCCATTCAACCTTTCTGGGCTTTGTTTCTTTGAAATAATGAGCTGGCTGGTTGTCATGGTCCTATCCAGGTTTAAAACTCTATGATTCCAATGGATGCCTAGTTGTTGTCTGCAGGGCCTTTTTTATCTTTTCTAAGAAGAAAATCCTTTAAAATCCTGAAATACAGAGAGTGATAACATCCACAGTATATATTTTACACATATTATCTCTTGTAATCTTTATAACAACTCTGAGAACTAGGTAGACCCATTTTGCAGATGAGAAAATTGAGGCCAAAGAGGTTAATGATATATTCAAGATCCCTCTGGTAAGTTGGCTGAGCTGAGACTTAAACTCAGCTGCTCCACCTCCAGTGCTGTTCCTCCTTTTCCTATGCCTCACAGCTGCAGGCACCATTGTCTCTGGTTGGTTTATATAGCAGCAGACAAACCTCCAATGTGATTAATTTCCCCGTCATCCACATGATCACTGATCACTCTGAGAACAACGCCATGAACAGCCAGAGAGTCCAAAAGGAATTTTACCACCCACCATTGGATTCTTTTTTTAAAAATGAACTTACAGGGTCAGACTCTGATGTTTATATGAAAGGAGATAAAGCACACCTGTCCTTCTGGGAATCTACTTTAAGGAAAGGAGAATATATGACTTATTTTGAAAGGATATTTATAACCTACTAATCTATAAACTAAATGATGAATTACTGAAAGCTGGAGGTCTGCAGGCCCTGACAGAATGTAGTTTGCACCCTGATCATGCATTCTCAGGACTGTGGAAGAGGAGAGGGATGCTTATGACACGTGGGGATGGGCTGTGTGCTCATCATGACCTGTTTCTGATGACTAACTGCTGCAGAGACTGGAGGATGTACCTCCTGGCTCCATCTCTGAGGCATACAGCCTGTACAGCTAGAAGGCAAGTTGGCATTATCTAGGCTCCCCTCCAATTCACTTTGCAGGTCAGGACATCGCTCTTATGCTCTTATCCTGAGCATCTAGAACAGAATCGGTCCCGTAACAGGCACCCAGTAAGTATTTTCTGCATCCTGTTGTTGAGTAATAAAATTGGGCTCTAAAGAGGTGAAGTGACTTCAGAGTAAAATAACTAATAAATGACAGAGCCCAGACTTTTGGTCTCCTCTGTCTCATCTGAAAGATTTAACTCCAGTAAAACTAGAAATATGGACTTTGTTGGGAGGTCAAAAATATACACATGGGAAAATCATTTTTTTCATTCTGTCTCAAAATGTCTGGGATCCAATATAAATATGTCATTTATTTAAAGAGAGGCCGAGTATGTCTTCCTGATGGGTAGTGATATGGGTAGGATGACTGGAATAGCTCCGGGAGTATTTACTTGTGGACATCTGCCTGTCCCTTAGGGTCACTTGGAGGGCTCAAGGGAGTGTCTGGTCAACTTGTGCAATCCCTTTTCTATGGCTGGCATGACCTCAGCCACCCTCAGAAAGACACCCATAGAGCCAAAGCGTAGATTTCTTACCAGCACCTCAATCTATAGACACATGCTGATGGCTTAAATACGAGCCAGTGAGCCTCCTTGAAGGATAAGAAAGGTGCACACTGGAAACAGACTCTGAAGAGCTCAGGTCAAAGGAGAAGAGAAAGGTTCATCTGCTTTGACTTGGTAATGGAGAGGAGGAAAACAGAAAGGACCCTCTTTAAAGGTAGAGACTGAATAATGTTCATTGTATGGGGCGCATAGCAGGCAAATATTTGCTGAGTAAATGAAAATTGCAGTTTTATATATGTATGCATGTATCACATACATACATGCATGCATGCACCCACATGTGCGTGTATCATCAATTGATGGAGCAAGCCCTACCTTCCTGCTCTCTGCTAGCTGATCATTCTGTCCATCTCTCTGGTTCTGACAGTAACTCAGGGTCTGCCAAACATGGAGCCTGACATAATCAGTCCAATTGGTCCCACCCTATGGCTCTGACTGATAGAGAAGGTGAGATCCACATATGTCACAAGATATTTTCTGAGGGCTACTGGTGAAGAAGTTTCCTATCTCTTCTATGGATGCCACTTGGAGAGATTCTCTTTCTGGTGGACAAAGCCATTGCCTTGCACAAATTCAGGTGGTGCTATTTGCTTTATGTTTAATTCAATTCAATGAATTGCATATCCCAGAGTTATACAATATGGTGGCCCTACCAGTGGACATGGGTGAGGAAGCATGTATTTTTCAGAAGCTTCTGGCAGTTGTCTTCTGGCCATAAGGGAAGCCAGCTTAGGGTTCAACACAACATGTGGATAATAGGAAATACAGGATGGAGCTGGGCATTTGGTGACATTGTGGAACCACAGGAACCAACCTAGCTGAACATTTCTACTTCATTGCCAGGTGGTACCAAATTTCCTCCATTGCTTAAATCTGTTTGAATCAGGTTTTATATTACTTGCAACCAAAAAGTGCTGAACAGACATGCACAGAGCAATGAATATCTTAGGTTTGTAGCACTAGTCTCATCAGTGTAGACACCCAGGTCAGACCACTTGGATCTCAGAGATACTGTTTTGTTCTGAGTGTCCAATTTCACACCCTATTTATAGTCACCAGATAATTATCAAGTGTCTGTTTCAGCTTGGAATAGACATGAGTGTGTTCATACACATTCAATAATTCTCTTCAACAAACTTTTGCAAAACTTCCTTTACATCAGGCGTTTTGCTAAGCACAAGGTCATAAAATTTGGAAAAACTTAAACATGTTTAAAATGTGAACAAGACAAGAACACGTCCTTTAGGAACGTACAGTTTCCTGGACCATCTGGGGTTGTTGGGGAGGTAGGAGAAAGAGGAGGCCACAAATGCCTCCTGTAATACAAAGCACAATTGTCAAATGTAAAAAGTGAAGGGCAAATACGTCACCTAGGAGGGAGAAACTAATTCCAAGTTGGGGCATCAGTAAAGGGGTCAAGAATAAGTGTGCCTCTGAGTTGGACTTGAAGAATTTATAGAATTTCCATAGCTAGAAATGAGGATAAGGGCATCCCAGGCAACAAAGGGTAAGCAAAGGCCAGGAGGCAGGAAATTGCAGCTGAATAATCTAGCGGGCAAATGCTGGTGTGTGGGAGTAGGGTAGCAAAGGGTTAGGCTGGAAGGCAGGAAGGAGTCAGAGTGTGCAGGCCCGGATGACCTTTTTAAGGAGTTGGACTCTATTTAATAACCTAATATTATTGATACGAATAATAACAGCAAATATGTATGGTGCTTAGTTTGTGCCAGGAACTGGTTTAAGGAGTTTCTTAACTAATTCAGTGTTTCTAACAACTTAATGGGGCAAGCACCATAATTTTTCTTCTTACGCTAAAGATGAGGAAATTGAAGCACAGAGAGGCAAGTTTACTTGTTTGAGATCATTCTACTAGAAAGTGCTGGAGGTTGGAGTCAAACCCAGGCAGGATAATTCTAAGGTCTGAGTACTCCAAGGTGCCTAAAATAGGAGTGGTGTGATTAGCGACATCTTCGGTTGACTGGAGAATGAATAGCAGATAGGCTGTCCCAGTAGCTCAGGTGAGAAACAAGGATAGTTGAGGTCGGCTGCAGAGACTGAAGGAGAGGAGATGGAGTTGAGTGAGAAACACAGGCAGGAGACCTCATACAAGGGTTATAAATGAGTGCATTGACCTCGGCAGTTTGCCTGCAGTGTTTTAAAACTTGAAATTCCAAATGTGTTTTGATGGGGGATCTACTCTGTGTTTCTCCAAGGTTACACCCAGACTCTTCCCACATTTCCCTCTGAAGCCTGACTTTTGAAAGCTAATAAATACATTGATTATTTGTGGAATTTGATGTTAGGGATAAAGAAAATGAATTAGAGATGTCTAACTTGGATGTGGTGTGATTGTAGTGACATCAATGACATGACATCATATAGGAAGAGGCCAGGAAGAGAGGGCCAGTGGGACAGTCTAGGGCATGTGGAGCTGAGAGATCTAGAGAACACACTTGTAGATGGCCAGCTGGCCTCTGGAAACACAGCCTGGAGTTGGGGAGCCAGAAATGATTTTAGTTTTGGGGGAAGAGAAACTAGTTAAAGTCACATGAGGGCTGGGTTCACGCCTCTGAAATGACTGAGTCTTCTGCACAGACAGGGAGGTCATTTTCATCAGTTTAAATCATTGAGTTAGAGCCCACCATACTCAGTAGGCTGTAACCACAGAGACTTAATCTACAGAAACCCTAGACGAGTGGTTTGGGCTCTGGCTGTACATTAAAATCCCCAGGGGAGCTTTAAAAATGCTGATTCCAGGCTTCCCCTCTCCCCACCCATGAATTAAATTAGAATCACCTGGGCATGGGCACAATTTTAAAGCTCCTCATGTCCCAACAGGCAATCTGACAGGCAAGCAGCACCTGGAAAGTGTATCACTAGGTCATGGCCTTTGTGGTAGAGAAACAGAAAAGGAAATGGAAGAAGCCTGCCAAACCCAGATCTAGAGATGCTGTGGTCTTGTGCCCATTACCTTGCCCAGGGCAAAAGAAAGAGCCAGATGTTTGGTTAAGCAGGGCAAAGCAGATTACTGGAGTTGTGTGACGTCTGAGATGGACAATAGCAAGGCTTACTGCTCAGACCCTAGAAGCTGAATGGAGCCTAGTTCACCTCTTTCTTCTAAAGCCAGAAGTGGCCCCAGGACACAGGTGGGACTGAGCTGCTGGCAAGTGAGGCAGCTGTGAGAGGAGATGAGATCAAGGTGCCAGGAAACTGCTGGAACATTCATACTTTTAAATGAGCACATGCTGAACTTAGTTCTTCTTTGACTCTAGAAATAAAATCAGCATCAAGGCAAAAACAATAAATCGACAGATAAGTAGATAAAATTGACTTTAATGTGAAGCCAGGTGGAGGCCACTACCCCAAACTATCTGATTGAACTGCATTTCATTCACTAAAGGTGAACACAAGGAAAACAAGAGTCTACCTTATTCTAATTACTTAAAACAACGTATGTTTTTTGCCTATAAAAGCAATGTGTTGAAAATTTTGAAATTGAAAAAAATGAAAGAAAATAAGAATATTCAAAACCTTACCACTGTACATAACTGTTTTGTTCTATGTCTCTCCATTCATTCTTAAGTGTGCACATATATAATGTGTGGTTGACATTAGGCTATATTTATAATTTTATAGAGTTTTATTTTTCATTTGACATTATAACATAAGCATTTCTCCATGTCATTAAAATGTTTTTGGAAACACAATTTAAAATGGCTTCATAATTTTTAATTTGTTTGACTGAAACATAAGATACTCAATCCTCATATTCTTTGTGTCCAAATTTCAGATTAATTCCACAGGTCAGATTTCTAAGGTGGAAACACTGAGTCAAGGAATTTGAACATTTGAAAGGTTCACAACTCTGGCTAGTTATGCAAAAATGATTGGAAGGAGCTAGGAGTAGCTCTATGAGTGGGAGGCATGGTAGACAATCATGCCTCAGGAAGGGTGGCCCAGGAGGCTCTCCAGGCATTTGGTTTCCCTGTCTCCCCACTGCTGAGAGTCCGCTTGGCTGAAGTCAGATCTTGGCTCAATCAATGTTAAACAGTCTCTCTCACACACAGGGCCATTGGGAGGCATTGTGAGCACAGCATCTACCTCTAATTGGGTCTACTATACAAAAGTTCCTTAAGATGGAATTCCTGGGTTAAAAAAGTATGGATCTTTTAACTGTTCTAAATACAAATGTCATATGTCTTGCCAGAAATATACCAATTTAGACTCCCATAAGGCTTGTGTATCACAATGGTATATCTGGCACTGGTTTTATATATATATATATATATATGTACACACACACGGACACATATATAGTCATGCATTGCTTAATGATGGGGATATGTTCTGAGAAATGCATCATTAGGTGGTTTCATTATGCCAAAATCATAGACTATACTTACACAGACCTAGATAGTATAGCCTATAATATACCTGTCTATATGGTATGGCCTATTGCTCCTAGTCTACAAATCTGTACAGCATGTTACTGTATTGAATACTGTAGGCAATTGTAACACAATGGTAAGTATTTGGGTATCTAAACATAGAAAAAGTACAGTAAAAATATGGTATAATATTATGGGACCACCATTGTATATGCAGTCTGTTGTTGACCAAAATGCTATGTGGTGCATTACTGTATGTGTGAATATATGTATATACTTTTAATTCCTTCAGAATTTGATAGGGGAGAAACTTTATCATATTTTTTCATTTTAATTTACTTTCTTTTTTAAATTACAAGGATGTCTGAACATAAACGTGAACAAATATTTGTACTTGCCCTTCTGTGAACGGAATCTTGGTTTCTGTCACTCATGTATAGATAAGGTTCTTGGCTGTGAGAATTATTCAAAAGTATCCTCTCTACTCTCTCACATGGAAACTCCTCACTAGGTTCTGCAATAGCCTCATAGTAAAGTGAAAGCATTTGTTTCCTCAAATAATGAAAATGGTTTCAGTTTATACTTCATATGCCTCATCTGTGTGCCAGAGATTTGAATCTTATTCCAAAAGGCTGTTTTTAAAAATTCAAAAGCTTCATATAAAAGCCTTAAAATTTCCCATTATTAAACACGATTTAAAGGCTTTTGATTTGTAAAGTATTAAAAAAAATCCCTTTGGCTTATGTGGGAGTTGGGGACACTGTCTTTCACTAGCTTCTGGTTGATTAGCACTTGGAAAAGAAAAATAGTTTCCTCATGTAAGCAGAGGAATAAACCCATCCAAGACTAGCTATGAGAGTGCATGGCCTGAGCTGTAAATGGGCAAGTCAAGAAAGATATCCAAATTATGGTTTTTTTCATTATCGTTAAACAACTCTTGATGTGCTAAGTCAGGAGGTCCTTGGTTTTATGTTTCTAACAAAAAATCATTTGAGGCAAAGCTGTCTTGGCTCCTTAGAACTTGAGAGATCATCACCTTAATCAGGAGAAAAAAATCTGTTAAAAAAAAAGAACATCACCATGAATCATGAATGCTTATTTATTTGTGACTGTGTAAGCAAAAGAAGGCATTAAGGATCCAATGAAAACAACACTAAGATATCCCCTTTTTAGATGCTTATTCCACTTTCTCCTCCACCCTTACCATTCTGTGAGTTTACGTGACCAGATGTTTCTCATTCATAGTGCTTATCGCAAATGTCCTTTTTGCATAGGTTTGATAAGTCCAGAAAAGGACATGTTTGTTGAGTCTGAGGCCTGGAAACATTTTCAGTGATTTAATTAGTTCTTAGAATTGTGATGAGCTTGTAAAATAGCTGACCCTCTCAGGGGCATCATAGAAACAGGTACTGTTTGAATTCATGTCTATCCCATCCCAAGGTTGGATCTCCCAGCTTTACAGGCTGGAGGAGGAAAGAGGAGCAGAGGGAGAGAAGAGAGCTGCATGTGGGACTTACTTTCATTAGCCTGGCCCACCTGGGCTGCCCTGAAAGGTCTAGAGTGAGATGAAGGCAAAATGGTAGACATTTGCAATTAATTCAAATACATATTTTTCTCACATCACGAAAAGCTTAAAAAGAAAAGGCTCCAAGGTAAGTTTAATGGCTTGGGGATGTTGGCAAAGATGTGCACTCCTTCTATCTTTGTTCTCTGTCATCCTCTGTTTGTGAGCTACATTTCCTTCTTAGCCACGAGATGGCTGCATGGGCTTCAAAATCATATTCTTCACTTGACAGCTTCCCAAAAAGGAAGGCAGAGAAGTGGGCAAAATACTTTCCTTCTATGATTGGCTGCTTTCTAACAAGAAAAAAAATAATGTTTCCCAGAAATCCCCAGCCAACTTTTTATTTCTTTTAATTTTTAAAAATTATTTTAAATATTTTAATATATTTTTTATTATACTTTAAGTTCTGGGGTACGTATGCAGATCATGCAGGATTGTTACATAGGTATACACATGCCATGGTGGTTTGCTGCATCCATCCCCCCATCGCCTACATTAGATTTTTCACCTAATATTATCCCTCCCCAATCTCCCCACTCCCTGCTATTCCTCCCCTAGCCCCCGCATTCCCCAACAGACCCCAGTGTGTGATGCTCCCCTCTCTGTGTCCATGTGTTCTCATTGTTCAACACCCATTTATGAATGAGAACATGTGCTATTTGGTTTTCTGTTCTGTGTCACTTTACTGAAAATGATGGTTTCCATATTCATCCATGTCTCTGCCAAGGACATGAACTCATACATTTTTATGGCTGCATAGTATTCCATGGTGTACATATACCACATTTTCTTCATCCAGTCTATGGATGGACATTTGGGTTTGTTCTAAGTCTTTGCTATTGTAAACAGTGCCACAGTGAACATACGTGTGCATGTGTCTTTATAATAGAATGATTTATAATCCTTTGGGTATATATCTAGTAATGGGATTGCTGGGTCAAATGGAATTTCTATTTCTAGATCCTTGAGGAATCGCCACACTGTCTTCCACAATGGTTGCACTAATTTATACTCTCACTAACAATGTAAATGCATTCCTATTTCTCCACAACCTCTCCAGCATCTGTTGTTTCCAGATTTTTTAATAATTGCCATTCTAAGTGGCGTGAGATAGTATCTCAATGTGGTTTTGATTTGCATTTCTCTAATGACCAGTGATGATGAGCATTTTTTTATCTGCTTGTTGGCTGCATAATTGTCTTCTTTTAAAAAATGTCTGTTCATATTCTTCACCCATTTTTGATGGGGTTCCTTTTTTTTCTTGTAAATTTGTTTAAGTTCTTTGTAGATTCTGGATATTAGCCCTTTGTCAGATGGGTAGATAGCAAATGTTTTTTCCCATTCTGTTGGTTGCTGGTTCACTCTTATGATTGTTTCTTTTGCTGTACAGAAGGTCTTAATTAGATCCCATTTGCCTATTTTGGCTTTTGTTGCCATTGCTTTTGTTGTCTTAGTCATGAAGTCCTTGCCTATGCCTATGTCCTGAATGGTATTGCCTAGGTTTTCTTCTAGGATTTTTATGGTGTTAGGTCTTATGTTTACATCTTTAATCCATCTGGAGTTAATTTTTGTATAAGGTGTAAGGAAGGGATCCAGTTTCAGCTTTCTGACCATGGCTAGCCAGTTTTCCCAGAACCATTTGTTCTGTTCCATTGGTCTATACATCTGTTTTGGTAATAGTACTATGCTGTTTTGATTACTGTAGCCTTGTAATATTCTTTGAAATCAGGTAGCATGATGCCTCCAGCTTTGTTCTTTTTGCTTAAGATTGTCTTGGCTATGTGGGCTCTTTTCAGGTTCCATATGAAGTTTAAGGTGGTTTTTCCAGTTCTGTGAAGAAGGCCAATGGTAGCTTGATGGGGATAGCATTGAATCTATAAATAACTTTGGGCAGTATGGCCATTTTTACAATATTGATTCTTCCTAACTATGAGCATGGAATGTTTTTCCATCTGTTTGTGTCCTCTCTTATTTCCTTGAGGAGTGGTTTGTAGTTCTCCTTGAAGAGGTCCTTCATGTCTTTTGTTAGTTGTATTCCTAGGTATTTTATTCTCTTTGTAGCAGTTGTGAATGGGAGTTTGCTCATTAATTGGTTCTCCATTTGTTTGTTATTGGTGTATAGGAATGCTTGTGATTTTTGCACATTGATTTTGTATCCTGAAACTTTGCTGAAGTTGCTTATCATTTTAAGGAGATTTTGCACTGAGATGATGGGGTCTTCTAAATATACAATCATGTCATCTGCAAATAGAGACAATTTGACTTCCTCTTTTTCTAATTGAATACAGTTTATTTCTTTTTCTTGCCTGATTACTCTGGCTGGAACTTCCAATACTATGTTGAATAGGAATGGTAAGAGAGGGCATACTTCTCTTGTGCCAGTTTTCAAAGGGAATGCTTCCAGTTTTTGCCCATTCAGTATGATACTGGCTGTGGGTTTGTCATAAATAGCTCTTATTATTTTGAGACACATTCCACTGATACCTAGTTTATTGAGTATTTTTAGCATAAAGGGCTGTTGAATTTTGTTGAGGGCCTTCTCTGCATCTACTGAGATAATCATGTGGTTTTGTCATTGGTTTTGTTTATGTAATGGATTACATTTATAGATTTGAGTATGTTAAATCAACCTTGCATCCCTGGGATGAAGCCGTCTTGATCGTGATGGATAAGCTTTTTGATGTGCACTTGCATTCAGTTTGCCAGTATTTTATTGAAAATTTTTGCATCAATGTTCATCATGGATATTGGCCTGAAATTTTCTTTTTTAGCTGTGTCTTTGTCAGGTTTTGGTATCAGGATGATGTTGGTCTCATATAATGAATTAGGGGGTATTCCCTCTTTTTGTTTTGTTTGGAATAGTTTCAGTAGGAATGGTACCAGCTCCTCTTTGTATGCATGGTAGAATTTGGCTGTGAACCGGTCAGGACCTTGATTTTTTTTGGTTGGTAGGCTATTAATTGCTGCCTCAACTTCAGACCTTGTTATTGGTCTATTTGGGGATTCAACTTCTTTCTGGTTTAGTCTTTGGAGGGTGTAAGTGTCCAGGAATTTATCCATTGCTTCTAGATTTATGCTTAATGTGCATAGAGTTGTTTGTAATAATCTCTGATGGTAGTTTGTATTTCTGTGGAATCGGTGGTTATATCCCCTTTATCATTTATTATTTCATCTATTTGATTCTTCTCTTTTTTCTTTCTTTTTGGTAATTTTGACTAGCATTCTATTGTTGACCTTTTCAAAAAACCAGCTCCTGGATTCATTGATTTTTTTGAAGGGTTTTTTGTGTCTCTATCTCCTTCAGTTCTGCTCTGATCTTAGTTATTTCTTGTCTTCTCCTAGCTTTTGAATTTGTTTGATCTTGCTTCTCTAGTTCTTTTAATTGTGATGTCAGGATGTTGATTTTAGGTCTTTCCTTGCTTCTTACATGGGCTTTTAGTGCTATAAATTTCACTCTAGACACTGCTTTAAATGTGTCCCAGAGATTCTGGTACGTTGTTTTTTCATTCTCATTGGTTTCAAATAACATCTTTATTTCTGCCTTCATTTCATTGTTTATCCAGTAGTCATTTAAGAGCAGGTTGTTTAGTTTCCACATAGCTGTGCTGTTTTGAGAGAGTTTCTTAATCCTGAGTTCTAATTTAATTGTACTGTGGCCTGAGAGACTGGTTGTTATGATTTCCATTCTTTTGCATTTGCTGAGGAGTCATTTACTTCCAATTATGTGGTCAATTTTAGAGTAAGTGTGATGTGGTGCTGAGAAGAATATATATTCTGTGGATTTGGGGTGGAGAGTTCTGTAGATGTATATTAGGTCCGTTTGGTCCAGATCTGAGTTCAAGTCCTGGATATCATTGATAATTTTCTGTCTCGTTGATCTGTCTAATGTTCACAGTGGAATGTTAAAGTCTCCCACTATTATTATGTGGGAATCTAAGTCTTTTTGTAGGTCATTAAGAACTTGCTTTGTGTATCTAGGTGCTCCTGTATTGTGTGCATATATATTTAGGATAGTTAGCTCTTCTTGTTGTGTTGATCCTTTACCATTATGTAATGCCCTTCTTTGTCTCTTTTGATCTTTGTTGGTTTAAAGTCCATTTTATCAGAGACTAGGATTGCAACCCTGGCTCTTTTTTTTTTTTTTTTTTTTTCTTT